>NC_134687.1:418011352-418313518 GCF_050947455.1 Rhinoderma darwinii
GCCATTTTGGGTTTGGTCATATAATATAATAAAAGTTTTGACCATTTAACACCCAATTATAATGTTTTGTGTCTTTATTTTGCATTCTTTGGTTTGGTGATTGGGATTCTGGGTCTATCACATATCACAAAATCATAAGGCCGGACATCTACTTCCACACTGACATAGAATGGAGACAACAAGCGTTGCTGCACAATTAAGTGTACACATCCTTACATTAAGATATTGTATTACGGTCTGTAGCCTTTGGGGGAATATATTAACCTTTCTACAACAGTTTACTAGCGTAGAAAATTCACAAAATGCGCAAATGTCTTTATGTATTTATACGAGAACATATATGGTAGGGCAGATAACTAAGAGTTCATTTGACAATGTGGTTGAAAAAGTGATCGTCGTGACTAGAGATTACCCCCAGTCTATAAATTAAATGTAGGGTTCACAGAAAAGCCGCAAAAGTAAATCCCTCATTCAGACCACCAGGGCTAAGGGATCCCAGACGGTGGATCCAACGTGCCTCCTCCTGTAGTAGCTTGCGGTCCAAGTTTCCTGCTTGCTCTGTTGAGCCAGTGATTGCTAGTGCGTCCGTCTGTCAACAGAGGAGGAGGCTTGGCCCTCTACTCCTCTCATAATAGGTCATAGACTGATTGGAGACACGTGTGCAGAGACTTGCAGTGAATATATAATTAGGCTGACTCCGCCGCTCGCTGTCATTGGCCCCGATACCCCTGAAGACGCTACATCGTAGCGAAACATGTCGGGGGGGCTTCTACCATCATTTTAATAATTGTCCTATTGCAACTTTAGAATTTAACTATCAATTTACTGGATGGAGTGCTCTGTGGTTGTGGCACTTAACCCTTTCTAATACAGAGTTTCTACGTCTGGCACTATGCTGACAGTTGTCAGAAATGGACTTTAACTTTTAAACTCTATGTAGTCTGTTCTTTTCAAATCTAATAAAGACTTTTTTATTTGATTTTCATAATAGTTGGAAACAGGGCATCTTTTTGCCGGTAGGCAACCGCTTTTGAATTTAACTGTTTGACGCCCACCAACTATTGAGGTCCTGCTCCTTGTATTCATCACATCATAGTTACTCTCAGTGGGCGAGAACTTCCTGGAGAAGTAGGCACAGGTACGGAGAAGGGTGAGGGACCTGGTACCCTGGGACAAGACAGCACCCATTCCCACCTCGGAGGCATCAACCTCCACGATGAATGGCTCCATTTGGTTAGGCTGAATCAGCACTGGGGCAGAGATAAAGCACTTCTTAAGGATCTCAAAAGCCTGGACCACCTCCGGAAACCAGTGGAGGAGATCAGCACCTTTGCGAGTAAGATCCGTAAGAGGCTTAGCAATGACCGAGAAGTTACCAATAATCTCCTGTAATAATTAGCAAACCCCTGGAAGCATTGTAACGCCTTTAGGGAGGCAGGTGGACCCGTTCAGCCACAGCCTGGATCTAGGCAGGGTCCATGCGGAATTCATGAGGAGTGAGGATTTGACCCAAAAATGGTATCTCCTGCACCCCAAATACACATTTTTCGGATTTAGCAAAGAGTTTGTTTTCTCGAAGGACCTGGAGCACCTTCCTGACATGCTCAATGTGGGAGGACCAGTCCTTGGAAAACACAAGTATGTCATCAAGGTACACTACAAGAAATAACCCCAGGTAGTCTCTAAAATCTCATTTATGAAATTCTGGAAGACCGCGGGAGCATTACACAACCCAAAGGGCATGACGAGGTATTCTAAATGACCTTCGGGCGTGTTAAACGCAGTCTTCCACACATCCCCCTCTTTGATGCGGATAAGGTTATACGCCCCCCGTAGATCAAACTTAGAGAACCATTGGGCCCCCTGAACCTGATTAAAGAGATCAGGAATCAGAGGAAGGGGATATTGGTTCCTTACAGTGACCTTATTCAAGCTTCGGTAGTCAATGCATGGCCTAAGACCACCATCCTTCTTCCCTACGAAGAAGAAGCCAGCACCTACCGGAGAAGTAGAGGGCGAATGTAACTCTTGGCCAGGCATTCCTGGATATACTCCCTCATGGCTTCACGTTCGGTACAAGAGAGATTAAATATCCTACCCTTAGGGAGCTTAGCTCCTGGTACCAAATTGATTGCGCAATCATATTCTCTATGAGGAGGTAACACTTCGGAGGCCTCCTTAGAGAAAACATCGGCGAAGTCCTGAACAAACTCAGGTAGCGTGTTCACCACCTCAGGGGGAGAAATAGATTTAACAGAAAAACATGACGTCAAGCAGTCATTACCCCACTTGGTAAGGTCCCAGAATTCCAGTCAAACGTGGGATTATGCAACTGCAACCAGGGAAGGCCTAAAACCATATCGGACGATAATCCCTGCATTAACAGTACAGAGCACTGCTCCAAATGCATGGAGCCAACAAGGAGTTCGAAAATAGGGGTATGCTGTGTAAAATAACCATTAGCAAGAGGAGTGGAGTCGATACCCACTACCGGGACAGGTTTAGGCTAATCAATCAAAGGCATAGCTAGAGACATAGCAAATTCCACAGACATGATATTAGCAGAAGACCCTGAATCCACGAAGGCACTGCCGGTAGCAGACCTACCACCAAAAGAGACCTGAAAGGGAAGCAAGATTTTATTACGTTTCATATTTACGGGAAATACCTGTGCGCCCAAGTGACCTCCCCGATGATCACTTAGGCGCGGAACTTCTCTGGCTGCATTCTTACGCTTAGGACAGTTTTTCACTTGATGTTTGTCATCCCCACAGTAGAAGCAGAGACCATTCTTCCTGCGGAAATCTCTACGTTGTTGGGGGGACACGGAGGCCCCGAGTTGCATAGGTACCTCTGAGTCTTCCGGGGAGGAACGAAGCAACGGAACCTCGGGAGGCATCATGGGGGAGTCAGAGGAGAAAACATCAAGACGTTCAAGTCGTCGTTCCCTGAGACGTCGGTCAAGTCGTACCGCTAAAGCCATAACCTGGTCTAGGGAGTCAGAAGAGGGATAACTAACTAGCAGATCTTTCAGGGCGTTCGACAGACCCAACCTAAACTGGCACCTTAAGGCAGGGTCATTCCACCGAGAAGCTACGCACCACTTCCTAAAGTCAGAGCAATACTCCTCAACAGGTCTCTTACCCTGACGTAAGGTCACCAGCTGACTCTCGGCAAAGGCAGTCTTGTCAGTCTCGTCATAGATGAGTCCGAGAGCAGAAAAGAAAAGATCAACGGAGGAAAGTTCAGGGGCGTCAGGAGCCAAGGAGAAGGCCCATTCTTGGGGCCCTTCCTGGAGCCGGGACATAATTATACCCACCCGCTGGCTCTCAGAACCTGAGGAGTGGGGCTTTAAACAAAATAGAGCCTACAACTCTCCCGAAAGGAGAGAAAAGTCTTCCGGTACCCTGAGAACCGATCGGGCAACTTGAGGTGGGGTTCAAGAGGTGAGGTGAGGTGGACTACCATGGTAGCATCAGGCTGGTTGACCCTCTGAGCCAGGGCCTGGACCTGTATGGAGAGACCCTGCATTTGCTGAGCCAGGGTCTCAAGGGGGTCCATAGTGGTGTCAGGGACTAGGGTAGACTAGGTATTGGCTTGTGATTATGTAATGACGGGGGTGGGGAGACAGACAAGTGAGCCCTAACCCTAATCTACCCACCACTCAGTCCCTGCCTACTTGCAACGACGCGCCCTAGGCGACGGGGTACAACTGGGCGACGGTCCCTACGCTCGATAAGTGCACGACAGACAAACAGACAAGGTTACACAGAGCTAGGGGGAGAAAGGGGCAGTTGCCCACGGCAAAACCGTGAGCAACAAGAGAAGTGAACAAGCCGAGTCAAACCAGGAGAGTACGAGGTGCCAAACGCAGAGCAGAAGAGTAGTAAACAAGCCGAGTCAAACCAGGAGTGTACGAGGTACCAAACGCAGATCAGGAGAGTATTCAGCAAACCGGGGTCAATATGAAGCAAGGACAATGGTACAAGAAGCTGCAGCAGGGCCAGGAAACCAAACGAGAAGAATCACAAGCAAAGGAGGAACAGGAAAGGCAGGTATAAATAGACAGAGGGCGGGAGCTAGCTCCGTCTGTCCAGGCTGTGGTAGGTTCTCCCACTCCTAAGCCTGCCACCCTGAGTGGTGGAAGATGGAGTCAGTCTCACAGACATAGAAGCAGGCGCAGACTGATTATCTATGGGCGTTAACCCCGAAGCTGTGCCTGGCAGATCCTTTACAATATCCCTTTAAGAGCTTTTGGTTTCTAGCCTAATCCATCAATACATATTGAAGCGTACCTGTGGAAGAATTTCTGTTCTGTATTTTTTGTCTGGTAGGATAATAGTGAAGAGATAAGTGAAGTTGCTGAAGTGGTTACTATGTTCCTCATCCAAAACTGTCCAGTGAGCTATCCTACAATGTAATCCTACAAAATGTTTGACCAATGCTTGTCCACATATTACAAGTTGTTAGTTGATTAATGGGTACAGTCGAATGTGTTATAGATGATCACCTTTCTGTTACATATGGGGAATATAATAAAACCTTAAGAATCTGATAAAAATTAACATACATCTAATTTTATTTTCACCAGGCATGACATAATTTTAACATCATCAGCCAGTGTCAGCAGAAGATGAGCAAGGTTATACACACACATACATAGAGCATGCTAACTCGATCATATTTGTGATCACACCCCTATATATTTTATCTATATCTGTGATCCCCCTAAATTTTTTGTTGCCAAAAACTAGATTGTGTCTCAGCAGAGGGAAAAAAAAAGAAAAAATGTTGCCAAAGTCGATATTTTCTTGTTTTATTCTCTGCCAAATTGTGTTTTAATTTTTGTCCAAATACATACAAGAGAAAATGGACAGCAAATATAAGCGAGCCCTGTATGTGACAGTGCCAGTCAAAGAACCCCCATAACAGTGCCAGCCACAAAGTTTCCATGACAGAGAAAGCCCTAGAACTTACCCAAAAGTGAAAGCCACAGAGCCCTGAACAGTGACAACTACAAAGCCCCCTGAAAGCCAACCAATTCCCACTTAAAGTGTTTTTCCTAGTGATTGCATTGCTTCCAGGGAAGAATACCTTTATAATATAATACTGTATGAACGCACCATACAATGGCACATGGACATTGGATATCCCTGTGTCGACATACAGGCTGTGTGCATATGGCTCCGTCATGTATATTTGGCCTAATGCAAATCTGAGTTCATACAAAAATAAATATTGGACACAATGTTTAAACAAGTTTTATGATACATTTTATTAAATCACTGAAATCTAATTTTTCCATAATTTTTTTTATTGTTTTTGCCTTTTATAATCTCTTTTTCATTAGTTAATTGGTTTACATCTGAGAGGCTCATAGTATAAATGTATCCCTTTGATAAAAATATGTTTCCATATAATGATGTAATTGCGGGTCATTTGTGCTTGGTAGTCTTTATATTCCCGAGTTACTGTCCCCAAATCTCTCAAAGGCTAGTGTATATATAACACTGTTGCTTTGCTGTGTACTCTGCCAGCCATGCGATTGTTCAATCAACACACAAGGTACTATGAGCGGAATTACAGGAATAAATCCTGAGATTCATTTATTGCATCTTTTGCAAAGTTTATTGGAAACGTCTAACTTATACTTAACTTTTGATTGATTTTGTTCTGTATTCTGTCATTTTTTTTATGGAAACAATCATAAAAGAAAAATTGTTTAATTGCTAAATCTCCAGAAGAAAAATCATTCAAATTTATTTTGTATAATGTGTGATTTGCTAAACCAGTCAACGTTGTTTTATGAAGAGAGACAGTGTTGGAAAATGTTCTCATGTAAATAATAATCTAGCAATAGTTTAATATGTGGTTCATTTAAATGTTTATTTAATATTGCTTCAACAATAGTATTAAGTGTTTATCATCCTTGTTTTACTAGTATTATTTAGATAATGGAAAAATATCAGATCAAACTAAAGGTAATATTATCAAATGCTAACTGCAATATACAGTATAAATAATTATTTTTGAACTATACTGTACTATAGGCTATATTAACATTGAAAGGGACCTAGTTCTGTGAACAAATAGCATTCTGAAAGATTTCAGTAAGCCATTAAAAGACATTCCCTTGTCAATACTTTGCTCTTTCTGTATCCATTTCTGTCTATACCAATTACTACTGCAGTAGATGTGTTCATTTTTTAATCTCAACAAGAAATCAAGAAATACATGCTTACATTTACTGACAAACATGATGGACACTTGTAAATGTAGTAATAGACACTGTATGCACAGTAATATTCAGTAATAAGCACTATAGATACTTTTTAATATAAGAATAACCATTGCAGGTGCTTGTACACTTTGTAATAAACATTGAAGGTAATTGCATATTTATTAATAAACAATACAGATATTTGTAGATATAGTAATAGACACTGTAGGTACTTGTATATTTTTTAATAAACACTATAGATACTTATAAATATGGTAATAAACACTAAAGATATTTGTAGATATAGTAATAAACACTGTAGGCACTTGTATATTTTTTAATAAACACTATAGATACTTATAAATATGGTAATAAACACTAAAGATATTTGTAGATATAGTAATAGACACTGTAGGTACTTGTATATTTATTAATAAACACTATAGATACTTATAAATATGTTAATAAACACTAAATATATTTGCAGATATAGTAATAAAAACTGTGAGTACATGTATATTAAGTAATAAACACTTTAGGTACTTGTAAATATAGTAATAACTATTGTAGGAACATGTACATTTAGTAATAAACAGTTTAGCTACTTTTTAGTCATAACCATTGTAGTTACTTATACATTAAGCAATAAACCCTATAGGTACTTAAAGGGGACTAATTTGTTTTGAATTACTTTTGCTAAACATGTTCTTTTTGAAATACAGAGAGTTAACTTCTGGGTTGCTACAATGGATAAGTGCCTCAATATTCATATGTAGGTTTGCATGACTTTTTGTACTACACCAGGACCAGGAGCACAAAAAAAATAGAAAGTGGGGGCGAGGAAGGATGGGTCTCCCGTTTAGGTAGGTATTTCAGATAAGTAGTGGTGCTCTCCTAAATAGGTGGATAAATGACACAATCTTCATCAGGAGTGTATGGGGAAAAAAAGCCCTCTCGATGAATTCGATTCTGAGATTGAGGGGGAAATTGAGACATTACTGTGGTGCAAGCTCCTGAAAAAATAATGTTAGGTGGAGAGCATAATGAATGATCCTGAAGTTGTAGAAAACGTTTGGTCGAAAAAATAAAGAAAATAAGAGAATGTGGAATAAATCTTATGAGAATTGTGGATGATCATGCAAAGTTTTGTGTGAAGCCTGTGGCACTGATGATGTATATCTTTGCATGTACACATCAAAATTTAGGACCCCTGATGTGGATGGCAACAATCATATAGTGACCGGTGCTGCCAGTATTTATATAATTGTGGTGCCTCTGCTCTTCATCTGCTTTGTCTGACTGATCAGTGGAGTGGGATACCAGTTGATGTCCCCATTGAATGTCAATTCAGATGACTGTAATGCAGACTAGTCTACAGCGCTATATGGTTATTCCCTCTATACTGTTATGAACTCAATCTGATTGTGCTAGTACCAATAAAGGAGCAGTGACACTCACAATAACATTTTTGCTATGATCTTCTTTAGGAAGTTTCACAGAATGTACTGTACAGATAGGAAAAGTTTTTAAACACAGACGTTTCCAAAGCTGGAAATAGAATATGGGACAAGTCACGAAGAGAGTTTTTCTTTCGTTAGGATAGGCCATCAATGTTTGATCAAAGGGGGACCCACCTATGGGATCCACGCCGATCAGCAGAATGAAGGATCAGCACTCCACGTACCACCGCCCATTTATTATTTATACACTCACAGTGCCATACATACAAATGTTGCTATGCCTTGTACTGCAAATCTGTCCCATTTGCTTAAATGGTACTGAGCTCCTGTATAAGGCACAGACTTCCATATAGATGAGCCGCTGTGCCTGTGTAAACTTAACGGTACAATGGTATATGTATGGTTACTGTCATCTATTGTATTGAAACAGAAAATCCCAAAGAATTCATAGTATTTTAAATGTGTAGATTTTGTGGGGGAATTTGTTCTATGAGGGTAACGGGAACGTTTTTGAAGTTTAAATCGTACAAAAAATGTAAAAAGTGATCTCGGCACATTTCGGTCATAGTCGTAGGGAACGTGGATCTGAGTTAAGGAAAAACATGCAGCCTTTGCAGACACTGGGAGTCATTTATCAACACTGTCTGAAAAATTGGGTCTTGTTGCCTAACCAATCACAGTGCAGCTTTCATGTTTCCACAGAGGTTTAAGAAATAAAATTGAGCTCTGATCGGTTGTTATGGACAGTTTTAATTAATAAGGCCCATGTGTTTTAGGAAATGTAAGTAATTTTACGCCTGCGTATATATTATCTTCTTTGTTTTATTTTTTCCCATGTTAAAGTTGACAACTGCTTTGAATCAAGTACATCACAAATACAGAGCTACAATTAACAAATGATCTGATGCTGTAAGTCTCTTGTGTGACAAATGAATGAAACATTTTGGCTCCGTGTATGGTCATCTGACGGCATTTGTACCTTGTGAAGTAACATCTGTAAGAAACAATAGTCGAAACAATAGTAGAAGCAACAGCATCCAATTCATATTCAAAAATGTATTGTTTCCATGTAGTCATACAGAAGATAAAACAGCAACGATTCAACCCATAGTAGTGATTGGGTCTTTCTCAAGCTTGAAAAAGACCCAATCACTACTACAGGTCGAAACATTGCTGTTTTATCTTCTGTATGACCACATGGAAATAAATGTTTGAATACTGAATTGGATGCTGTTGTTTCTACTATAGTTTAGGATATGGTATTGGGAGTTTTTTGTATAACGGCATCCTTCTCTTGCTTGGGTCTGTCGCTGCTCTGACATCTGTAAGAGTCACGTAAACTAGTACAAAAAGATATGAGATCGTTTTTGATAAATTTCGTTTTGGATAATAGTCCTAATCTGCTGAACAACAAGATGTACTTTTAGGCTTTTATTTCTGCTGTATATGATTTTACACCTATTAGTCAGCTAGAAATAGATAGCTGCACATTATCCGGTGTTAAATTATCACTTTATGCATGAATAGAACTGTTGTCATAAGAAAATGGAGCTAGAAATTTTTGTTTGAATTGTAAGTTACCGATTATTTTTGGGAATAAACACTCAGTGGGTACATTTGTCCTCCGATATACCGCTCCTACCACTTGTTTCAATAGATTTTCAACCATTTATTGCTGTAGGAACTATTGTACAGTAGTTGCTTTATCTACTTTTTTTTTTTTTTTTAAATATAGACCTGTCGATGGTAACTGACCTCTAGGTCAAGAATTGACATTTCTTTAGGCTGGATGTTGTACATAAAGTGTGGATTTAAGTGTCTTACAAACCTTTGTATCTTACGGGGTTGAGATAAAAATACAAGTCATCTACGTACAGTGAAGGAAATAAGTATTTGATCCCTTGCTGATTTTGTAAGTTTGCACACTGTCAAAGACATGAACAGTCTAGAATTTTTAAGCTAGGTTAATTTTACCAGTGAGAGATAGATTATATTTAAAAAAAAGACAGAAAATCACATAGTCAAAATTATATATATTTATTTGCATTGTGCACAGAGAAATAAGTATTTGATCCCTTTGGCAAACAAGACTTAATACTTGGTGGCAAAACCCTTGTTGGCAAGCACAGCAGTCAGACGTTTTTTGTAGTTGATGATGAGGTTTGCACACATGTTAGATGGAATTTTGTCCCACTCCTCTTTGCTGGTCATCTGTAAATCATTAATATTTCAAGGCTGTCACTTGGCAACTCGGATCTTCAGTTCCCTCCATAAGTTTTCGATGGGATTAAGGTCTGGAGACTGGCTAGGCCACTCCATGACCTTAATGTGCTTCTTTTTGAGCCACTCCTTTGTTGCCTTGGCTGTATGTTTCGGGTCATTGTCGTGCTGGAAGACCCAGCCACGAGCCATTTTTAATGTCCTGGTGGAGGGAAGGAGGTTGTCACTCAGGATTTGACGGTACATGGCTCCATCCATTCTCCCATTGATGCGGTGAAGTAGTCCTGTGCCCTTAGCCGGGAAACACCCCCAAAACATAATGTTTCCACCTCCATGCTTGACAGTGGGGACGGTGTTCTTTGGGTCATAGGCAGCATTTCTCTTCCTCCAAACACGGCGAGTTGAGTTAATGCCAAAGAGCTCAATTTTAGTCTCATCTGACCACAGCACCTTCTCCCAATCACTCTCAGAATCATCCAGATGTTCATTTGCAAACTTCAGACGGGCCTGTACATGTGCCTTCTTGAGCAGGGGGACCTTGCGGGCACTGCAGGATTTTAATCCATTACGGCGTAATGTGTTACCAATGGTTTTCTTGGTGACTGTGGTCCCAGCTGGCTTGAGATCATTAACAAGTTCCCTCCGTGTAGTTTTCGGCTGAGCTCTCACCTTCCTCAGGATCAAGCATACCCCACGAGGTGAGATTTTGCATGGAGCCCCAGATCGATGTCGATTGACAGTCATTTTGTATGTCTTCCATTTTCTTACTATTGCACCAACAGTTGTCTCCTTCTCACCCAGCGTCTTACTTATGGTTTTGTAGCCCATTCCAGCCTTGTGCAGGTCTATGATCTTGTCCCTGACATCCTTAGAAAGCTCTTTGGTCTTGCCCATGTTGTAGAGGTTACAGTCAGACTGATTAATTGAGTCTGTGGACAGGAGTCTTTTATACAGGTGACCATTTAAAACAGCTGTCTTTAATGCAGGCACCAAGTTGATTTAGAGCGTGTAACTGGTCTGGAGGAGGCTGAACTCTTAATGGTTGGTAGGGGATCAAATACGTATTTCTCTATGCACAATGCAAATAAATATATACAATTTTGACTATGTGATTTTCTGTTGTTTTTTTAAATATAATCTATCTCTCACTGGTAAAATTAACCTAGCCTAAAAATTCTAGACTGTTCATGTCTTTGACAGTGGGCAAACGTACAAAATCAGCAAGGGATCAAATACTTTTTTCCTTCACTGTAACATCTGATTGGTCAGTGTTGATCTTGGCCCAGAAACATATTCACAAAGTGGGACGCAAAGCCTGAGCCCATAGCTATCCCTTAAATCTTCCTGTAGATGGTGGATTTAAAGATGGATTTACCAAAACTAGTGCAAGGGAAAAGTAGAGCAGTTGCCCATAGCAACTAATCAAATTTCATCTCCCATATTCCAGGGCCCCTGACAAACTGTAAAATGATAGTAGATAGATTGCTTTGGGCAACTGCTACACTTATCCATTGCACTCATTTTAATAACTATCTATTTTCTTTGTGTTCTTTCTGTCTTAATTGGTGTTTGTGACCAAAATGAACTCTGATGGTATTCATTCTGCACACAGACAGCAAAGAAACCCTGTGCAAGAATAGTATACGGGCCCGATCCTGTGTAATAGCTCATCATAGAACAACCCCTTTATGTCTCTAACAATCCAACAAATACAGGTTATGGTGTTCAATATTGATATTTAACCTTTTTTAGTGTCCACAGATGCTTTAATACACTATGATCTAATGTGATAATTATAAATTCATGGTAACAAAAATACTGTTCAGCTGTTGACCTGAATTTATGGCATGTGTCCTGAAAAACAGGCACCATGTTCTATGCAATGTAAGATCAAGAATGTTTCTTGGTTGAATTTTATGTACTGTATATGTGATTTTTTTAAATCAAATCACGGGGCCGTGTTCACACGTGGCACAAATACTGCAGATTTTCTGCAACGGATTTCTTTGCGGAATATCTGCAGCGTATTGCAGTCGCAGCGAAGTGGATGGGATTTGAACAAATCTCATCCATCACATGGGTATGAAACGACATCCCAGGAGGCCGGGCTGCAGGACGTCAGAGGGACGCGTGGCCATGGCTACGAGTAGTACTAGATTTTTAATTTTTTTTTACCTGCTATTTTCCACAGCGGACATTCCGGACGAAAAACTGCACCACAATTTGGTGTGGTTTTTCATCCAGATTTTCCTGCAGAGTATCCACCCTCTGCGAACATACATACCCCTGTAGGCCGGGTTCACACACAGCTTAAATGCGGAGGATTTTCCGCAGCGGATTTCATTGCGAAAAATCTGCAGCCTATTACAGTAGCAGCAGAGTGGATGGGATTTGAACCAATCTCATTCACACACTGCGTAAAAAACAAGCGGAAAAACCGTTCATAAATTCACCAGTGTTTTTTTTAATCCGCAGCATGTACATTTATGCTTAGTGATCACTGGTTTTCTGTTGCTGGCTTTCCCCATTGAATTCAATAAATCTTTGTCACAGAGGACCCCTTTAAATGTGAAAAAAAAAAAAAAGACTTGCTGTAGTAAGTTTTGTCTGCTGTTTGGCTTTCAATATTGCAGATTTAAAAAAAAGCATGTACGATATTGATTCATAGAATAGAAAATCTGTGAATATTTCATTAAATAACCATTCCGGGTTTGTGTTTTTCCGCCCCCTCCTGCTTGTAATCATAACAAAGTGTAATGTAGTGCTGTGTATTGATTTACCTGGTGTTGTAATTCATGGGATGCAGCTCCGTTCCAAGCCGCAGTAGGGTCGCGTGACCTATACTCTGACAACACAGATTCTACAGTGTCTACGGTAGAAACCGGATGTCCGTCTCTCTATGGAAGTCTATTAGACTCACATCGAGGCTCCCTTAGAGTTGTATTGAGAGCCCGACTTCCAGTCCCTACAGCAGATGCAAAATCGTGTGACCCTATGGCAGCCCGGAAAGGTGCGGTGCACGGAGAAGTAAAGCATTAGAAAAGTCAATACACACCACTGCATTATAGTACATTACATTGACAAACAGTGGGGGAGAGAGGCCACAAACCTAGAGCGCTACTTTTATAATAATAAAGGGACGTTCTTGCAAAAATAAAGTGGTAGTGTGGTTTAAATATCTTTACATTATATTTAATAAATATATTCCCTCTGAAATGGATTTATATATACCAATATTGGCATTAGTATATTTATTCCACTTTGGTAACTTATATCAATTTCAATAATGAAATGTGTTTCATGGTAGTTTCAATAATAAAGTAAATATTCTGCTCATTGGCTTTTTATTGCTTTTACAACAGAATTGATGACAATACAAAATGATGTCCAATAATTCCCTAGTGTCTGAATTTATTATTTTAGGCTTGTCTACCCATCCGGAATTGGAAACAATACTTTTCATTGTGTTTTTGATCATTTACACGGTGGCTTTGATTGGTAATTTAATTATCTTTATGCTCTCTATTATTGACTCTGGTCTTAACACACCTATGTACTTCTTCTTAGGATTTTTGTCCTTTCTAGACATCTGTTGTACATCAGCTACTGTTCCTAAGATGCTAACAGGCTATGTGACAAAATCTAAGGTGATTTCATATTATGGATGCGTTGCCCAATTATTCTTTTTCACTTGGCCCATGGGTGTTGAGCTTATGTTGCTTACAGTTATGGCTTATGACCGATACATTGCAATTCGAAATCCGTTGCGTTACTCAACCATTATCAATCGTACAGCCTGCATTAATGTAGCCATTGTAATCACAATTCTCGGCTCTCTGAATTCAATGACACATACATATTGCACCTTTCGGCTCCCATACTGTGATGATAACAAGATCAATCACTTTTTCTGTGAGATAATGCCTTTACTGAAACTTGCATGTGCAGACACCTACATAAATGAGATTGTGGTATTTACAGCCGATTTTATCCTTGGAATTTGCTGTTTTTGCCTAACCTGTATTTCTTATGTCTTTATTATTAACACAATACTGAAGATACGTTCTGCTGAAGGAAAACGCAAAGCCTTCTCTACTTGTGCCTCACACATAACAATTGTATCCATGTATTATGGGGCTGTTATTTTCACCTACATCCGCCCTCGGTCTAGTCTGTCTTTAGAGAAAGATAAAATAGTCTCTGCTCTATACGCTGTTATTACACCAACCATGAACCCTATAATATATAGCCTGAGGAATAAAGAGGTGAAGGAGGCATTCAAAAGGACCCTTAATAGACTGGTACAGCAAAGGGTTCAAAATACTACATAGAAAGTGAGTGCCATCAGTGACCCCGGATGTATATTTTTGTGGTGTTTTCAACTATGATTTATCTTCTAGTACCTCGTTAGTTAAAACCGTACCCAGCCAGTAATTGAAGAGTTTATAGTTTAATGAATAAAGTATTAACCTTAAAGAGTACCTGAAACTAGGTCATATAATGCAAACTGTTTATCTGTCCTGAATCCCGCTGCCCCTGGTTCCAGCGCTGTTTTGCTTTTGTGTCTAGGCCCCCCTGACACAGCTTCAGACCCGCTCTGAAGTCTTTACCCAGTGCGGTCTCACGAGATACGGTTGTTCTGGAAAGATCACGCTTTGCCTGGCCAGTCTGAAGATACTTCATGCTGATTGGACAGCGTCAGAGGCTGTGAAGCTGGCTCCACCTTTGGAGAATCAGTCTGGTTCACACCCTGTTGGCTAACTATAGGAAATTAGCATATAGGGTACCAATACAGTGGGGGGCATATCTCAGGAACGAAAGGAAAACTATGCTGGAATCAGGAGGACAGCTGATTCAGGTCAGATAAACAGATGACATTATATAACCTAATGACATGTCCTCTTTAAAGGCAAATCATGATAAAGTCAAAAATCCATGATGAATACTACAAATAGTAAGGAAGTAGCAATAAGAAGTAATCCCTCTTTTTTTTTTTTATAATAATATGGAAGTCACCATGGTAATCAGCTGATTGCCGCTGGTATGGCTTTTGACACCCTGGAAATAGCAAATTTTGGCAGGGGAAGCTGGGGCCAGCCAAACATTTCTCTGTACAATGTAGTATTACATGGTGGCCATTTAAATAAATGGCCATTCATGTAATACATGGACATCTCGAGGCCACCAGAGCTGCTTGTTCCTGGCTCATAGGGGGTCCTGAGTAGGGACTTTTTTTTTCTCTATGGTGTCCATATGCCCTAATGAGACAACCCCTTTAAGTTTAGGGGTAATCACTTTTTCATATGGTTGATTTAGATGTTTGATTACATTTTAATAATGATGATAATAATATTGATTTTAAAAATATATTATGTATTCATTCATTCAGGTTGTCTATGTGTTATAAAAATTTGTTTCAAGACAAACTGTGACAAGTATGTAAAAATAAAGAATTCAGGAAAAAAAATGCATAGCACTGTATATAATTCTGTGTATCATTTGACATACGGTATTTTTTTTCCCTTCGTAGTAGAATTCTCTTTTATGTGTTCTGTAAATACACACATATAAGAAAACACTCATGTTAAAGATTAGTTTTCAGATTAAAAGGGTTTTTCCTGTTTATATAAATAAAGCTTATTTATTGTATAATAAACAATTATGCAACTTTCTATTTTTTGACATTTTTCAAAATCTATGCTTGCTTTAAATAAAAAAAAAAAAAAACATTCTTGTTTACATCCAAAGTAAGAAAGTCTGTTCCAATAATGTTATTTAACCCCTTCCCATCGCAGCCACTTTTGGACTTAATGACAGAGTCCCATTTTTAATGATTATTTTTGGAATTCTTTCACCTAGCCAAGCGCTTCTGTGACTGTTTTCTCGTGACAAATTGTACTTTATGTTAGGGGTAAAATTTGGTCGATAAATTCATTGCTTATTTTTGAAAAGCACCAAAATGGAAAAAAAAAATGTGCAAAAATTTGCATTATTCTAAATCTGAATATATCTGCTTGTAAGACATATAGTAATACCACACAAAATAGTTACTAGTTCACACATCCCATATGCCTACTTTATGTTGGCATCATTTTTTGAACATCATTTAACATTTTCTAGGACGTTAGTGTAAAGGATCTGCCAGGCACAGCTTCGGGGTTAACGCCCATAGATAATCAGTCTGCGCCTGCTTCTATGTCTGTGAGACTGACTCCATCTTCCACCACTCAGGGTGGCAGGCTTAGGAGTGGGAGAACCTATCACAGCCTGGCCAGACGGAGCTAGCTCCCGCCCTCTGTCTATTTATACCTGCCTTTCCTGTTCCTCCTTTGCTTGTGATTCTTCTCGTTTTCTTTCCTGGCCCTGCTGCAGCTTCTTGTACCATTGTCCTTGCTTCATATTGACCCCGGCTTGCTGTCTACTCTCCTGCTCTGCGTTTGGTACCTCGTACACTCCTGGTTTGACTCGGCTTGTTTACTACTCTTCTGCTCTGCGTTTGGCACCTCGTACTCTCCTGGTTTGACT
The DNA here is from genome assembly GCF_050947455.1 of Rhinoderma darwinii. NCBI lineage: Eukaryota > Metazoa > Chordata > Amphibia > Anura > Rhinodermatidae > Rhinoderma > Rhinoderma darwinii. The sequence goes on from NC_134687.1 coordinate 418,027,778, forward strand.
CGGCTTGTTCACTTCTCTTGTTGCTCACGGTGTTGCCGTGGGCAACTGCCCCTTTCTCCCCCTAGCTCTGTGTACCCTTGTCTGTTTGTCTGTCGTGCACTTATCGAGCGTAGGGACCGTCGCCCAGTTGTACCCCGTCGCCTAGGGTGGGTCGTTGCAAGTAGGCAGGGACTGAGTGGTGGGAAGATTAGGGCTCACTTGTCTGTCTCCCCACCCCCGTCATTACATAATCACAAGCACATACCTAGTCTACCCTGGTCCCTGACACCACTATGGAGCCCCTTGAGACCCTGGCTCAGCAAATGCAGGGTCTCTCCATACAGGTCCAGGCCCTGGCTCAGAGGGTCAACCAGCCTGATGCTACCATGGTAGTCCCCCTCACCTAACCTCTTGAACCCCACCTCAAGTTGCCCGACCGGTTCTCAGGGGACCGGAAGACTTTTCTCTCCTTTCGGGAGAGTTGTAGGCTCTATTTTCGTTTAAAGCCCCACTCCTCAGGTTCTGAGAGTCAGCGGGTGGGTATAATTATGTCCCGGCTCCAGGAAGGGCCCCAAGAATGGCCCTTCTCCTTGGCTCCTGACGCCCCTGAACTTTCCTCCGTTGGTCTTTTCTTTTCTGCTCTCGGACTCATCTATGACGAGACTGACAAGACTGCGTTTGCCGAGAGTCAGCTGGTGACCTTACGTCAGGGTAAGAGACCTGTTGAAGAGTATTGCTCTGACTTTAGGAAGTCGTGCGTAGCTTCTCGGTGGAATGACCCTACCTTAAGGTGCCAGTTTAGGTTGGGTCTGCCGAACGCCCTGAAAGATCTGCTAGTTAGTTATCCCTCTTCTGACTCCCTAGACCAGGTTATGGCTTTAGCGGTACGACTTGACCGACGTCTCAGGGAACAACGACTTGAACGTCTTGATGTTTTCTCCTCTGACTCCCCCATGATGCCTCCCGAGGTTCCGTTGCTTCGTTCCTCCCCGGAAGACTCAGAGGTACCTATGCAACTCGGGGCCTCCGTTTCCCCCCAACAACGTAGAGATTTCCGCAGGAAGAATAGTCTCTGCTTCTACTGTGGGGATGACAAGCATCAAGTGAACAACTGTCCTAAGTGTAATAATGCAGCCAGAGAAGTTCCGCGCCTAAGTGATCATCGGGGAGGTCACTTGGGCGCACAGGTATTTCCCGTAAATATGAAACGTAATAAAATCTTGCTTCCCTTTCAGGTCTCTTTTGGTGGTAGGTCTGCTACCGGCAGTGCCTTCGTGGATTCAGGGTCTTCTGCTAATATCATGTCTGTGGAATTTGCTATGTCTCTAGCTATGCCTTTGATTGATTTGCCTAAACCTGTCCCGGTAGTGGGTATCGACTCCACTCCTCTTGCTAATGGTTATTTTACACAGCATACCCCTGTTTTTGAACTCCTTGTTGGCTCCATGCATTTGGAGCAGTGCTCTGTACTGTTAATGCAGGGATTATCGTCCGATTTGGTTTTAGGCCTTCCCTGGTTGCAGTTGCATAATCCCACGTTTGACTGGAATTCTGGGGACCTTACCAAGTGGGGTAATGAATGCTTGACGTCATGTTTTTCTGTTAATTCTATTTCTCCCCCTGAGGTGGTGAACACGCTACCTGAGTTTGTTCAGGACTTCGCCGATGTTTTCTCTAAGGAGGCCTCTGAAGTGTTACCTCCTCATAGAGAATATGAATGCGCAATCAATTTGGTACCAGGAGCTAAGCTTCCTAAGGGTAGGCTATTTAATCTCTCTTGTCCCGAACGTGAAGCCATGAGAGAGTATATCCAGGAATGCCTGGCCAAGGGTTACATTCGCCCCTCTACTTCTCCGGTAGGTGCTGGCTTCTTCTTCGTAGGGAAGAAGGATGGTGGTCTTAGGCCATGCATTGACTACCGAAGCTTGAATAAGGTCACTGTAAGGAACCAGTATTCCCTTCCTCTGATTCCTGATCTCTTTAATCAGGTTCAGGGGGCCCAATGGTTCTCTACGTTTGATCTACGGGGGGCGCATAACCTTATCCGCATCAAAGAGGGGGATGAGTGGAAGACTGCGTTTAACACGCCCGAAGGTCATTTAGAATACCTCGTCATGCCCTTTGGGTTGTGTAATGCTCCCGCGGTCTTGCAGAATTTCATAAATGAGATTTTAAGAGACTACCTGGGGTTATTTCTTGTAGTGTACCTTGATGACATACTTGTGTTTTCCAAGGACTGGTCCTCCCACATTGAGCATGTCAGGAAGGTGCTCCAGGTCCTTCGAGAAAACAAACTGTTTGCTAAGACCGAAAAATGTGTGTTTGGGGTGCAGGAGATACCATTTTTGGGCCAAATCCTCACTCCTCATGAATTCCGCATGGACCCCGCCAAGGTCCAGGCTGTGGCGGAATGGGTCCAACCTGCCTCCCTGAAGGCGTTACAGTGCTTCCTGGGGTTCGCTAATTATTACAGGAGGTTTATTGCTAACTTCTCGGTCATCGCTAAGCCTCTTACGGATCTCACTCGCAAAGTTGCTGATCTCCTCCACTGGCCTCCTGAGGCTGTCCAGGCTTTTGAGGTCCTTAAGAAGTGCTTTATCTCGGCCCCGGTGCTGGTTCAGCCCAACCAAATGGAGCCATTTATCGTGGAGGTTGACGCGTCCGAGGTGGGAGTGGGGGCTGTCTTGTCCCAGGGTACCAGGTCCCTCACCCATCTCCGTCCCTGTGCCTACTTCTCCAGGAAGTTTTCACCCACTGAGAGTAACTATGATATTGGCAACCGCGAACTCTTAGCCATTAAATGGGCATTTGAAGAGTGGTGCCAATTCCTGGAGGGGGCTAGGCACCAGGTAACGGTCCTTACCGACCACAAGAATCTGGTTTTCCTAGAATCTGCCCAGAGGCTAAACCCGAGACAAGCTCGTTGGGCGTTATTTTTTACCAGATTCAACCTTGTGGTTACCTATAGGGCTGGGTCTAAAAATGTTAAGGCTGATGTACTGTCACGTAGCTTCATGGCCAGCCCTCCTTCGGAGGAAGGTCCTGCTTGTATTTTGCCTCCAGGTATAATCATTTCCGCTATTGATTCTGATTTAGTCTCTGAAATTGCGGCTGATCAAGGTTCAGCTCCCGGGAGCCTTCCTGAGAACAAGCTGTTTGTTCCCCTGCAATTCCGGCTAAGGGTACTTAGGGAAAATCATGACTCTGCACTATCTGGCCATCCAGGCATCCTGGGTACCAAGCACCTCATTGCCAGAAACTATTGGTGGCCTGGGTTGCCTAAAGACGTTAAGGCCTACGTCGCCGCTTGTGAAGTTTGTGCTAGGTCCAAGACTCCCAGGTCCCGACCAGCGGGCTTACTATGTTCTTTGCCCATTCCCCAGAGACCTTGGACCCATATCTCCATGGATTTTATCACCGATTTGCCTCCATCTCAAGGCAAGTCGGTGGTGTGGGTTGTAGTAGACCGCTTCAGTAAGATGTGCTACTTTGTGCCCCTCAAAAAACTACCCAATGCTAAGACGTTAGCTACCTTGTTTGTCAAACACATCCGGCATCTCCATGGGGTCCCTGTCAATATTGTTTCTGATAGAGGGGTACAATTTGTTTCATTGTTTTGGAGAGCCTTCTGTAAAAAGTTGGAAATTGATCTGTCCTTCTCCTCTGCCTTCCATCCTGAAACTTATGGCCAAACTGAGAGGACTAATCAGTCTCTAGAACAATATTTAAGGTGTTTTATCTCTGACTGTCAATATGATTGGGTCTCATTCATTCCCCTCGCTGAATTTTCCCTTAATAACCGGGTCAGTAACTCGTCAGGGGTCTCCCCCTTTTTCTGTAATTTTGGGTTTAATCCACGGTTCTCTTCCGTTTCACCTGGTAGTTCCAACAATCCCGAGGTAGAGGTTGTTCATCGAGAACTGTTCACAGTCTGGGCTCAGGTTCAGAAGAACCTAGAGGCGTCCCAGAGCATACAAAAAACTCAGGCAGATAGAAAACGTTCTGCTAACCCCTTGTTTATGGTCGGGGATCTGGTGTGGCTATCGTCTAAAAATTTGCGCCTTAAGGTCCCATCCAAGAAGTTTGCTCCCCGGTTTATAGGGCCGTACAAGGTCATTGAAGTCCTCAATCCTGTCTACTTCCGACTGGAGTTGCCCCCATCTTTTTGAGTACACGACGTGTTCCATGCCTCCCTCCTTAAACGCTGCTCCCCGTCCTTGGCTCCCTCGAGGAAACCTCCGGTCCCTGTTCTCACCCCTGAGGGGGCAGAATTCGAGGTGGCCAAGATTGTGGACAGCAGGATGGTCCAAGGCTCCCTCCAGTACCTGGTCCATTGGAGAGGATACGGGCCTGAGGAGAGGACTTGGGTACCCGCTCGGGATGTTCACGCTGGGATATTGGTCAGGAGGTTTCACCTTCGTTTCCCCAGTAAACCAGGTCCACTTAGACAGGGTCCGGTGGCCCCTCATAAAAGGGGAGGTACTGTAAAGGATCTGCCAGGCACAGCTTCGGGGTTAACGCCCATAGATAATCAGTCTGCGCCTGCTTCTATGTCTGTGAGACTGACTCCATCTTCCACCACTCAGGGTGGCAGGCTTAGGAGTGGGAGAACCTATCACAGCCTGGCCAGACGGAGCTAGCTCCCGCCCTCTGTCTATTTATACCTGCCTTTCCTGTTCCTCCTTTGCTTGTGATTCTTCTCGTTGGTTTCCTGGCCCTGCTGCAGCTTCTTGTACCATTGTCCTTGCTTCATATTGACCTCGGCTTGCTGTCTACTCTCCTGCTCTGCGTTTGGTACCTCGTACACTCCTGGTTTCACTCGGCTTGTTTACTACTCTTCTGCTCTGCGTTTGGCACCTCGTACTCTCCTGGTTTGACTCGGCTTGTTCACTTCTCTTGTTGCTCACGGTGTTGCCGTGGGCAACTGCCCCTTTCTCCCCCTAGCTCTGTGTACCCTTGTCTGCTTGTCTGTCGTGCACTTATTGAGCGTAGGGACCGTCGCCCAGTTGTACCCCGTCGCCTAGGGCGGGTCGTTTCAAGTAGGCAGGGACTGAGTGGTGGGTAGATTAGGGCTCACTTGTCTGTCTCCTCACCCCCGTCATTACAGATACAAGGCTTATAAGTTTAGCAGCAATTTCTCTCATTTTCAAGAAAATGTTAAAAGCCTATTTTTATATGATCCAGTTCAGTTCTGAAGTAGCTTTGAGGGGCCTATATTTTGGGGAAACCCCCATAAATCACCCCATTTTAAAAACTGCACCCCTCAAAATATTCAAAGCAGCATTTAGAAAGTTTCTTAACTATTTAGGAGTTTCACAGGAATTGAAGCAAAGTTTTTTTTGCAGAAATTCAATTTGAATCATTTTTTTCTGTAACACAGAAGGTTTTATCAGAGAAACGCAAGTCAATATTTATTGCCCGGATTCATCAGTTTTTAGAAATATCCCACATGTGGCCCTAGCGTGCTACTGGACTGAAACACAGGCCTCAGAAGCAAAGGAGCACCTAGTGGATTTTCGGGCCTTCTTTTATTAAATTATATTTTAGGCACCATGTCAGGCTAGAAGAGGTCTTGTGATGCCAAAACAGTGGAAACACCCCAAAAAAAAACATTTTGGAAACTACACCCCACAAGGAATTAATCTAGGGGTGTAGTGGCCATTTTGACCCCACAGGTGTTCCATAGATTTCATTAGAATTGGGCAATGAAAATGAAAAATATATATTTTTTCCACTAAGACGTAGCTTTAGCTGAAAATCTTTCATTTTCTCATCAAATAAAGGAGAAAAAGCACCCCAACATTTGTAATGCAACTTCTCCAGAGTACGGAAATACCCCATATGTGGTAATAAACCACTGTATAAATACACAGCAGGGTTCAGAAGGGAAGGCGCTCCATTTGGTTTTTGGAGCACAGATTTTGCTGGATTGGTTTCTCTGCACCATGTCGCTTTTGCAAAGCCCCTAAGGTACCAGTACAGTGGAAACCCCCAAAAAGTGACTCCATTTGGCAAACTACACCCATTGTGGAATTCATCTAGTGGTGTAGTGAAAATCTTGACCCCACAGGTGTCGCATAGATTTTATTAGAAGTTGGCAGTGAAAATGAAAAATATATTTTTTTTCAATAAGACGTAGCTGTACTTCCAAATTTTTCATTTTCTCAGCAAATAAAGGAAAAAGAGCACCCCAACATTTGTAAAGCAACTTTTAAAGAGTAGAGAAATACCGAATATGTAGTCATAAACTGCTGTTTGGATACACAGCAGGACTCAGAAGGGAAGGAGCACCATTTGACATTTGAAGCACAGATTTTTCTGGATTGATTCCTGGGGGCCATGTTGCATTTACAGAGCCCCTGAGGTACCAGTACAGTAAAACCCCTGAAATTTGACTCCATTTGGTAAACTACACCCCTTAAGGAATTAATCTAGGGGTGTAGTGAGGTCACAGTTTTTTGCTGAATTTATTAGACTTGAGATGTGAAAATAAAAAAAATACCCTTTTTTTTTCTAATAAGATGTAGTTCTAGCTCACAATTTTGCATTTTCACAAGGACTATAGGAGAAAAGCACCTCAATGTTTGTTAAGCATTTTCTCCCAAAAACAGCAGTACCCCATATGCGATCACAAACTGCTGTTTGGTCACACGGCAGGACTCAGAAGGGAAGGAGCGCCATTTGACTTTTTGAGCACATCATTTGCTGAATTGGTTTCTGGGCGCCATGTCGCATGTGCAAAGCTTCCTGAGGTACTAGTACAGTAGCAATTCCCCAATGTGACCCCATTTTTGAGACTTTACCCCTTAAGGGATTAAATTAGGGTCGTAGTAAATATTTTAACCCCACAAGTGTTTAATAGAGTTTATTAGAATTGGGCCGCAAAATTTTAAATCTAATTTTTTTCTAATATGTTGTTTTAGCTCAACAGTTTTCATTTTTACAAGGAATACAGGAGAAAAGACACCCAAAAATGTGTCTCACAAATTTCTCATGAGTAAGGCAATACCCCATATGTGCTCGTAAACTGCTATTTGGACACGCAGCAAGGCTCTAAACGGAAGGAGTGCAATTTGGTTTTTGGAGTGGAGATTTTAGACGTTTTCTGACACCATGTTGCATTGGGCTGAGGTACCAGTACGGTGCAAACCCCCCAAAAATTACCCCATTTTGGAAACTACATCTCTCAAGGAATTCATTTTGAAGTGTAGTGAGCATTTTGACCCCACAAGTGTTTTGAAAAAATTAGTACACAATAGATGTTGCAAATTGAAAGTTGCCATTTTCCTCAGATATGCCTTTTTAGTGCCCAATGTGTTGTGCCCAGCCTGTTCCACTGGAGACACACACCCCATAAATTGTTAAGTGGGTTCTCCAGAGTACAGTGATACCCAATATGTGGTCATAAACTGCCGTTTGGGCACACTGCCAGGCTCAAAAGGACCGCCATTTTGCTTTTGTAGCGCAGATATTGCTTGGTAGTAGTTTTGTTTAGGATATTACTGGTATTTCAGCTTATAATGTGGGGGCATATGTAAGCCGTGCGGAGTACATAAGGGTATATGTAAGCAGGGCGGAGTACATCAGGGTATATGTAAGCTGGGCGCAGCACATCAGGGTATATGTAAGCTGGGCAGAGTACATCATGGTATATGTAAGCTGGGCGGAGTACGTCGGGGCATATATAAACTGTGCGGAGTACGTCAGGGTATATGTAAGCTGTGCAGAGTACATCAGGGTATTTGTAAGCTGGGTGGAGTACATCAGGGTATATGTAAGCTTGGCCGAGTACATCAGGGTAGATGTAAGCTGGGCGGAGTACATCAGGACCAGGGCCGTCTCCAGGTTTATGTGGGCCCTTGGGCGACAGAGTTAAGGTAGGCCCCTTTGCGGTGCAATATGAGTGGCAGGAGTATAAAGGCAGAAACTAGACAGTGAATATGAAAACATTTTATTCAGAAACATTGTAAAGACGTAATCTGTGAAAAACACTAGTGCAAAACATTTGTAATTTTTTTTGTGTGTGTGTTTTTTTACAGTTTCGGTTGTTGGACTACATCAGATTCGAGGACGTTTTTTTTGTTCTCAATAAAATGATTAATGAGGGTTATGTGGATTTTTATTTTATTTAATAAAATATTTTTTCCCTGTCCTTGTATTACTTCAACCCGTTAGTGACCACCAATACGCCTTTTTATGGGGGCCACTAATGGGTTTTATTCCGATGCATACGCCTTTTTTTGGCGCTGCATTGGAATAAATAAACAGAGCAGGGAGCCGTTAAATCTCCCTGCTCTCAGCTGTCAAGGTAGCTGAGGGCTGGGAGCAGCCCTGCTCGAACGGGCGAGATCGATATCAGTATCGATCTCGCCCGTTTAACCCTTTGGATTCGGCACTCAATAGCGAGCGCCACATCTGAGTGGTTTTGGAGAGAGGGAGGGAGCTCCCTCTCATCCCACCAGCATCCTGCGATAAGATCGCAGGGTGTCCGTGTCTTCTATGGCAGCCGCGGGCCTAATAAAGACCCCAAGGTCTGCCTTTAGTTAAGCAGATGCCTGTCCGTTTTACACGGGCAGGCAGTAATACACTGCAAAAAAAAAGTATTGCAGTGCATTATAAAAGTGATTGGATGATCGAATAGTGAAGTCCCCTGGTGGGACTAGTAAAAAAGTAAAAAAAAAGTTTAGCAAAGTTAATAATCAAAAATAATGAAAAAAATAATGAAAAACCCACTTTTTCTCCTTACAAAATGCTTTATTATTAAAAAAAAAAAAAGGAAAAAATGTTACACGGATTTGGTATTGCCATGTCTGTAGCGACCCGAACTATAAAGTTATTACATTATGTAACCCGCTCGGTGAAAAAAACAATACAAGTATTGGTGTTTTCTGTGAATCCTGCAATAAAAAAAACGTGATAAAAAGTGATCAAAAAGTTGCATGTACTACAAAATGGTACCAATAAAAACTACAAGTCGTCCTGCAAAAAAAAAAAGCCCTCATACAACTGCATCGACAGAAAAATAAAAAAGTTATGGCTCTTCAAATATGGACACACAAAAACAAACAAATTTGAAAAAAAGTGTTTTTTACTGTGTAAAAGTAGTAAAACATACAAAATCTATATAAATTTGGTATCGTTACAATCGTCCCTCCCATTTTTCATAACCAGCCAGATACAACATAGCAGCAGCAGACTAGCATTACCAGAGTGGGAAGGATCACTGTTTTTGACCTTTCACAGCCTAATAGTACCAACCTGTGGCCCCAATACCCAGGCATCACTACAGATGGTTGGGTACTGGATCATACTCTGCTCTTCCCGGGGCCACTGGTGGCGGTGGGTACCGGGGTAATATTGGGGGTTAGTGTTAGCCTCTGCATCGGCTAACATTAAGCCCCGCTTTAGTAATGGAAACTATCAATCAGCCAGCGGCCATTACTAAAGAGGTAGTAATAAAAGATTAAAAGAAAATACAAAGACATTGAAAAAATATTTTATTGAAATGAAAAACCCCCCACACAATCCTGGTTAAACATTTTATTGAAAATTAAAAAAGCCGTCATCGAAGTAGTTCTCGAATCCGACGTAATCCAACAACCGAGCCTGTAAAAAAAAAAATTGTAACACGTGGTAGGCTTAGATACAGGGCCCATGTGTGATATTGTCTGTTGGACCACAAGGTAGGCGTAGATACAGAGCCCCAGCAGACAGTAATCTAATACAGTATAATATTACTGTCTGCTCTGGCCCTGTATCTAAGCCTACTATGTGGTAGACTTAGATACAGGGCCCATCAGACAGTATCATACATTGTCATGTATCTAAGCCTACTTTGTGGTAGGCTTAGATACAGGGTCCATGTGTGATACTGTCTGTTAGACCCTGTATCCAAGTCTACCACAAGGCAGGCTTAGATACAAGACCCCAGCAGACAGTAATGTTCCACTCACCCTCCTCTTCGGCTCCAGGTGCAGCGAATGTCTTGACACCATGCAGCGTCGTGGCGACCATGCGTGGCGCACAGAGTCGTGACGTTATGACGCGAGAAGACGTCAGGACTTCCGCTGCGCTCGGGAAGGAGGAGGGTAAGTATAGTGTCATTACTATAGTAACAGGGACCCCATCACTGCGACCCCTCTAGCTACACCACTGAATGTGGCAGTCGCCCGGTGATCCGGGGCACCGGGCCAAAGATCCAGGACTTGGGCCCCGAAGGCCCAGTGTTAACGGTGCCCCTGGTTGGGCCCCCTTTATGCCCCATATAAAAGGTAGGTTCCCTTTATGCCCCTGTATGGAATTTAGGCCCCCTTTATGACCCCATATAGAAGTTGGGCCCCCAGTTTGTGCCCCCATTTAGAAGTTAGTCCGCTAGTTTGTGCCCCCATATAGAAGTTAGTCCGCTACTTTGTGCCCCCATATTAAAGTTAGACCCCAGTTTGTACCCCCATATTAAAGTTAGGCCCCTAGTTTGTGCACCCTTATAGAAGTTAATCCGCTAATTTGTGCCCACATATAGAAGTTAGTCCGCTGGTTTGTGCCCCCATATAGAAGTTAGTCCGGTAGTTTGTGCCCCATATAGAAGTTAGTCCGCTAGTTTGTGCCCCCATATAGAAGTTAGTCCGCTAGTTTGTGCCCCATATAGAAAATAGCCCGCTAGTTTGTGCCCCCATATAGAAGTTAGTCCATGGTTTATGCCCTCATGTAAAAGCTAATCCCCAGTTTGTGCCCCATGTAAAAGTCAGGCCCCCAGTTTCTGCCCTGCCCCCATATAAAAGTTTGGCCCCCAGTTTGTCCCCCCATGTAAAAGTTTTAGGTCACAAGTTTTTGCCCCTAGTTTTTGCCTGCAATTTGGTCCCTTTGCTCCAATAAAAATAATTAAAAAAAACTCACCTAACACGTTCCCACGACGAGCTGAACAGTCCCATCACAGTCTTCTTACTGGTACTTTGCGCCACTCACATCCACAATAACAAGCAGTGCGGTGCAGTCACGCAGATGATGTAACGCCAGCGCGAAATTATTACGTCATCTGCTCCGCAACGCATTATTATTGTGGATGCGAAAGGCGGGGCCTGCAATCTGCCACCGCGCACCATGGACGGCTGAGTGGTCTCCTACAAGAGCAGTGGGCCCCGACACTTGCCTGGGTTCGCCGGGTGCTAACGCCGGCCCTGATCAGGGCATAATAGGATGATGTAACAATGGGGTGAATGAATAATATAATTAATGATCCCTGGATTGGTGTGGTACGCTTTGAATCAATCCTTTATGCACAGGCTGTTTTTTTTTTTTATATTATACAAAATATCTGCGCTCCAGTATTGCCTAATCTTTGACTTCTTCACTAGCCCCATAAGCAGCACAAGGCCCCAAAGTGTCCTCATCTCTGCTGCATCCTCGGGCCCACCTGTGGGGTCCAGCAAATGTTGATGTGGAGTTTTTAGTGAAAAACTACTGGACCTAAAAAATTTGTCTGGCCCGTCATTTAGCATCATTTTGCATCATTGCGTTTTTTGTCATAACGTGTTATTTTTCCGGTGACGGAGCTGTGTGAGGGCTTGTTTTTTGTAGAACGAGCTGTAATTTTTATTGGTTCCATTTTGGGGTACATGAGATTATTTTTATCACTATTTATTATATTTTTTGGGAGACGAGGAAATAAAAAAACAGCAATTCTACCACTGTTTTGTTTCTTCTTTTTTACAGTGTTCACCGTTATAGTTACAACATGTTAACTTTATTCTGTGGGTCGATACGATTACAGTGATACCAAATTTATGTTGTTTTTTTTTACGTTTTACTACTTTCCGACAATGAAAATTCTGAATGAAAAAAAAACTGTTTTAGTATCGCCATTTTCTGACAGCCATAACTTTTTTATTTTTCAGTTGATATTGCTGCGGGAGGGCTTGTTTTTTGCATGAAGAACAGTAGTTTCTATTGAAACCATTTTGGGGTACTTGCGACTTTACACCGTATTCCAAATTATTATGCACATTGGATTTAAGTGTCATAAACAATTAATTATTAGTTTTTCAATTAAACTCATGGATGGTATTGTGTCTTAGGCTGGGTTCACACGACCATGTTACGTCCGTAATGTATGGAACGTATTTCGGCCGGAAGACCCGGACCGAACACAGTGCAGAGAGCCGGGCTCCTAGCATCATAGTGATGTACGATGCTAGGAGTCCTTGCCTCGCTGCAAGACAACTGTCCCGTACTGTAATCATGTTTTCAGTACGGGACAGTAGTTCCACGCAGAGGCAGGGACTCCTAGCATCGTACATAACTATGATGCTAGGAGCCCGGCTCTCTGCACTGTGTTCGGTCCGGGTCTTCCGGCCGAAATACGTTCCGTACATTATGGACGTAACATGGTCGTGTGAACCCAGCCTTAGGGCTCTTTGGATCATTGGAATCAATCTCAGACACCTGTGATAATTAGTTTGCCAGGTGTGCCCAATCAAAGGAAAACTACTTAAGAAGGACGTTCCACATTATTAAGCAGGCCACAGGTTTCAAGCAATATGGGAAAGAAAAAGGATCTCTCTGCTGCCGAAAAGCGTGAAATAGTGCAATAACTTGGACAAGGTATGAAAACATTGGATATTTCAAGAAAACTTAAGCGCGATCATCGTACTGTGAAAAGATTTGTGGCTGATTCAGAGCACAGACGGGTTCGTTCAGATAAAGGCATAATGAGGAAGATTTCTGCCAGACAAATTAATAGGATTAGGAGAGCAGCTGCTAAAATGCCATTGCAATTAGCAAACAGGTATTTGAAGCCGCTGGTGCCTCTGGAGTCCCGCGAACCTCAAGGTGTAGGATCCTCGAGAGATTTGCAAGTGTGCATAAAGCTATTATTCGGCCACCCCTAAACAATGCTCACAAGCAGAAACGGTTGCAGTGGGCTTAGAAATACATGAAGACTAATTTTCAAACCGTGCTGTTTACTGATGAGTGCCGTGCAACACTGGATGGTCCAGATGGATGGAGTAGTGGACGGTTGGTGAATGGCCACCATGTCCCAACAAGGCTGCGATGTCAGCAAGGAGGTGGCAGAGTCATGTTTTGGGCTGGAATCATGGGGAGAGAGCTGGTAGGCCCCTTTAGGGTCCCTGACGGTGTGAAAATGACCTCTGCAAAGTACGTAGAGTTTATGACTGACCACTTTCTTCCATGGTACAAAAAGAAGAACCGTGCCTTCCGTAGCAAAATTATCTTCATGCATGACAATGCACCATCTCATGCTGCAAAGAATACCTCTGTGTCATTGGCTGCTATGGGCATAAAAGGAGAGAAACTCATGGTGTGGCCCCCATGTTCCCCTGACCTCAACCATATTGAGAACCTTTGGAGCATCCTCAAGCAAAATATCTATGAGGGTGGGAGGCAGTTCACATCAAAACAGAAGCTCTGGGAGGCTATTCTGACATCCTGCAAAGATATTCAAGCAGAAACTGTCCAAATACTCACAAATTCAATGGATGCAAGAATCGTGAAGGTGATATCAAAGAAGGGGTCCTATGTTAACATGTAACTTGGCCTGCTAAGTTTTTTTTGATTGAAAGAGCTTTTGATTTCTGTAAATATGACATCCTGATGCTGCAAATTCAACAAATTACCATTTTAGTTCTCTTTACAACCTTTAAAATGTTTTGATCTCTGTTGTGCATAATAATTTGAAACAGTGCATTTTGAGTTTTTTACTTCTAAATCATTAGGAGATTTGTTCAATAAAATTTGCATTATACTCCAACGGTTGATGGCTTGAAGATTATACTGACTGTCATTTGCATCGACTATTTAGGATAATCAGCGAAAAATAACATTTGCATAATAATTTGGAACGCGGTGTATGATCACTTTTTATTAACATTTTTTTTAGACAAGATGACCAAAAAAGTCAGTTTTTTTAATTTTTTCATCTTTTTAGAATTATAAAGACCTTGATCAGGGAAACAGGGCGATTATTGTCTTTATTAGTTAAAACGTTTTATTTATTTATTTTTCATAAATATTTTTTTTAACTTTTTTTTACACTTACCTGGGGACTTGAAGATCTGATCTTCTGATCCCCGGTACAATACACTGCACTACTTATGGTAGTGCAGTGTATTGTAACTGTCATTCTTTATTTGACAGTTAGCCTATTAGGTCCTGCCTTGGGCAGGACCTAATAGGCTTCCGTACCTGGCCGACCAGGAAGCCGTTGCTCTTCCCAGTTGCCATAGCAACCATCGGCCCCCATGATCTCTTAGATGTGGCAGTCGCTATTGACTGCCGCATTTAAGGGGTTAAACAGCGGCTAACGGCGGTAACTGCGATTGGGATGTCAGCTGTATATTACAGCTGACACCCGCTGAAGATAAAGCGAGCACAACTCCTGTGCCCGCTTCATCTACAGGGCGTGACTGTACGCCCTATTGCGGGAATGTACTGTTAATCAGGACGTACAGTCACGCCCATTTGCGGGAAGGGGTTAAGGGGTAAGACAATAAGGTTTCCATTCACCCACAATAAGTAAAGATCTTGAAAACAGTACAGATATAGTATAAAATGCAGTACAGATAAAGTAGAAAATCGCATAATTTTTCATTATATAATTCATGCGCTTTTACGACTTACATACAGAAAGAAAATCTCTTAGCTGGGTTCAAAATGTATTCTACATAGAATTTTATTCTGGACTGATGGGTTGAAGTAATTTGTCAATGATATCTTCCGAAATCTCCTCTATTTCTGTATTGTAGTCTATTTCGATAATATTTTGATTTTCTCCCCAGATCCGACGACTTATCGGAGGCATGTCAGTCAGGTTCTACTGCGATTAACCCGTTAGTGACCGACCCATCGTGTTTCTACGTCGGTCACTAACGGGCCTTATTCCGATGCCATAGACTTTTTACGTCGCGGCATCGGAATAAGTTTACAGAGCAGAGAGATGTCAAATCTCCCTGCTCTCAGCTGCTAGAGGCAGCTGAGGGCTGGGAGCGTCCCTGCTCTGCCGTGTGAGATCGATATTAGTATCGATCTCACACGTTTAACCCCTCAGATGCGGTGCTCAATAGCGAGCATCGCATCTGAGTGGTTTTGGAGAGAGGGAGGGAGCTCCATCTCTCCCCCACCGACACCCGGCGATACGATCGCTGAGTGTCTGTCTCTAATGGCAGCCGGGGGTCTAATAAAGGCCCCCAGGCTGCCTGGAGTGAATGCCTGCTAGATCATGCCGCAGGCATGACCTAGCAGATGCCTGTCCGTGTTAAACGGACAGGCAGTAATACACTGCAATACAAAAGTATTGCAGTGTATTATAAATGCGATCGGAGAATCGCATATTATAGTCCCCTAATGGGACTAGTAAAAAAGTGAAAAAAAAGTTTAATAAAGTTAATTTAAAAAAAAATTTGAAAAAATATGAAAAACCCAACTTTTCCCCTTACAAACTGCTTTACTATTATAAAATCAAAATAAAGTAAAAAAAGTTACACATATTTGGTATCGCCGCGTCCGTAACGACTCCAACTATAAATCTATTACATTATTTAACCCGCACGGTGAACGCCGTAAAAAAAATAATAAAAAACTATGGAAAAATTGCTGTTTTCTGTGAATACTGACTTTAAAAAAAATGTAATAAAAAGTGATCAAAAAGTCGCATCTACTCCAAAATGGTACCAATAAAAACTACAAGTCGTCCGGCAAAAAAAAAGCCCTAATACAACCGCATCGGCGAAAAAATAAAAACGTTACGGCTCTTCAAATGTGGAGGCACAAAAACAAATAATTTAGAAAAAAAAGCGTTTTTACTATGTAAAAGTAGTAAAACATACAAAAAATGTACAAATTTGGTATCGTAATCGTAACAACCCGCTGAATAAAGTTATTGTGTAATATGTACCTAAAAATGGTGCTATTAAAAAATACAACTTGCCCCGCAAAAAACAAGACCTTATACAGCTATGTCGACGCAAAAATAAGAAGGTTATAGCTCTTGGAATGCGACGATTGAAAAACGTAAAAAATAGCTTGGTCATTAAGGTCCAAAATAGGCTGGTCATTAAGGGGTTAAGGGAGAATCGTTTATATGCAAACCTGGAGAACTGCGTCTTTGAAAAGAATTCTCTGCCCTTCCTGTGCTACATAATCTCGGCTCAACGACTAAACCCCCGTCAAGCCAGGTGGTCGCTGTTCTTCACCAGTTTCCAATTTGTGCTCCGCTACCCTCCCGCTAACAAGAATGTAAGGGCCGATGCCCTGTCCAGGTCATTTGAGACACGGTGGAGTCATTTCAACGTATCATAGACCCTTCCTGCATTGTCACTGCCAATCCTTTGCAGGTTAGAGACATCCCTCCGGGGAGGATTTTTGTTCGGTTGGCAGACAGTAGAAGAATTCTCCGCTGGGGACACAGCTCTAAACTGTCTGGGCACGCTGATGTTCGTAAGACCCGTGACCTGATTACTCGTCACTTCTGATGGCCCACGCTACCCATAGATGTTGTGGACATTGTCTCTTCCTGCACGTGTGTGCGTATAACAAGGTTGCTCACTCCACGCCTGCTGGCCTGCTCCAACCTCTGCCTGTACCCAATATCCCCTGGCAGCACATTGCGATGGACTTTGTCACAGACCTTCCTCCCTCAGCAGGATGCAACACTGTCTGGGTGGTGGACCGGTTTTTGAGGATGGCACATTTTATCCCGCTGACCGGCCTACCTTCTGCTTTCTGACTGGCGAGTCTCTTCATTTAGCACATCTTCCGCTTGCATGGCTTGCCCCTTCACATCGTGTCCGATCGGGGGGTTCAATTTACCTCAAAATTCTGGAGAGCCCTCTGTAAACTCCTGGATGTGAAATTGGACTTTTCCTCAGCCTATCACCCCCAGTCCAATGGGCAAGTCGAGAAGATTAACCAGATCATGGAGAATTATCTCTGCCACTCCATCTCCTTGCAGCATGATAACTGGGTACAGCTTCTTCCATGGGCCAAGTTCTCGTATAACAACCACACAAGTGAATCCACCACTTCCACACCATTCTACATTGTGTACAGTCAACATCCTAGAGTACCTCTTCCTGTGTCGACTACATCTCAGGTACCCACTGCTGACTCTGCATTTTGGGACTTTCTGCAAATCTGGCAATGGACCCGGTCCTCTATTTTGCTGGCAGTCGATCGCATGAAATGAAAAGCGGATATAAAAAGAAGAGAGCCGCCTCAGTATCTTCCAGGTACTAAAGTCTGGCTGTCCTCACGGAACATTAGTTTGAAGGTGCCTTCATACAAGTTTGCTCCAAGGTTCCTCGGACCTTTTGAGATATTGCAACATATAAACCCTGTCTCCTATAAGCTTTGGCTGCCTCCCACCCTTAGAATCCCCAACTCCTTTCATGTGTCCCTCCTGAAACCAGTGGTCCTGAACTGCTACACTAAGACTTCTAGTCCCGCAGTTGCTCCCAGCGCTTCATCTAATGTGTTTGAGGTAAGGGAGATCCTGGACTACAAAAGGTTACGAGGAAGGACTTTCTATTTGGTGGACTGGAGAGGGTTTGGTCCTGAGGAGAGGTCCTGGGAGCCAGAGGAGAACCTCAGTGCCCCTGCTCTCATTAAGAAGTTCCTCTCTCGCTCTGGCCCCAAGAAGAGGGGGAGTAAGAGGGGGGATGCTGTAGTGTCCATGGCCGAGGACCGTCAGGTTTACTCACCCCACGGCGGCCGCAGCCATTGATTTGTGAGCGCTGGCTTGTATCTCCTTCCAAGGATACAGGATACGCCAGCGCTCACTTCCACTCCGGTCCGCTGTGTCCCGTAGGGTACGCTTGCACGCTCGTGCCCGGTCTTATAGAGCCAGCGCGCGCACATGGGAAATCATCATCATCAACTGGCCCATGATTTCCTGGACTATAAGAAGGGCCCTGCCCCTTTGCTCATTACCTGAGCGTTGTTAGTTTTCCCATGTCAGTCTTGCAAATGGTTCCATAGTGTTATCCTGTTCCTGTTGTTACGTATGCCCTATTACCTGTATCCCGTGCTGTGTCCTTGTTCCTGAGCCTGTTAGTGTTGGAGTCATGTCCTATTGCACCTGCTGTCGTCTGCCACGTCCAGTGTCATTTGCCACGTCCTGTGTTTTCTGCCATGTCCAGTGTCATCTGCCACGTCCAGTGTTATCCGCCACGTCTGGCGCAACTTGCTGCACCTGCTGTCATCCCCTACATCTGGCGTAACCTGCTGCAGCCACCTCCATCCATTCTAAAGCCTCGGCCCCTGTCTGGGCTATTCAGGTACCCTAGTGGGGGACCTTGTATTGCTTGGGTGCTCTGTTGTTTGGCCAGCTGCCTCCCCACTGCGGCAGTGTGGCCTAGTGGGTCCACATACCCACAGACCGTGACACTGTCAATCACAACCTACCCCATGGGTGATTGCAAAGGAACAACTGCTGTATTCCACGTGATCACAGCTTTGTATGCCATAAGCACTGACCATACATTTATGGCAAATCGTACCTAATGATTAATTAAATGTGTCCTGTCCTTTAGATGAAGTTAGATAATTTAATATTCAAAATGACTTGAATCATGGACTTCCCTCTAAGAACACATTCCAGGTAGATGAAGTTTGAATGCTCTGCCCTCCACAGGATCATGGCCTTGGATTTTAGAATCATAAAAAGAATATTTAGAAAAGTGCTGCCTGTAGCAGCAATAATTGAAACTAAACACTTCTTGTAATTTGATATACGTCTTTCATAATTTTTGGATGAATTTTAACATACGTTTCAGTTAATTTAGACAAACTGGTACAGTAGGTTTCTGTGCCTGATCTGCTAATCTTAGGTCCTGTCAAAGCAATTTTTATTGTTAAGATAAGTCAAGATATTGGTTAGGCCAATTCCGAAATTGTTCCTCTAATAGTATAAGTTGGCCAGGTGCTGAGGCAGAAAAACATCCCCACGCATCACATTGCTGCCATATTTGACTGTTGGTATAATATTCTTACAAATGGGACAAGGTTTTTTTCACTTTTGCCTCATGCGCCCATAAAAAGTTTGCAAGCGTTGATGTTATTCAGTGACAACATCAGTATTTGCTACGGTCCAGTCAATTCCATTTTTGCCCAGTTCCTTTCCCATTTTGCTTTCATGTACATTGATCTTAGCTTAGGTTACAGATGCCTGAACTTCTGTGAATATTCTTCTTGGATATTTCAGTAACTTGAACTGTCACTGCATTCTTGTACTAATTTTAACAGTTCAAAGTCTTCTCCATATGGAGATAAAGTCTCTCATTGTGGTGTGCTGGAGGCCCAGATCCTAAAAATATTAACCCCTTAGTGACCACCAATACGCCTTTTCACGTCGGTCACTAAGGGGCCTTAGGCTAGGCTGACGCCTTTTAACGTTCGCCTAGTCTAAGTCCTGCACGGGTCTCCCGTGCAGGCTGGAGCCAGGGCTCTGCTGTCTGATGACAGCTGAGCTCCTGCTCCAATGCCCGCGATCGAAGTTTACTTCGATCGCGGCCGTTTAACCCGTTAAATGCCGCCGTCAATAGCGACCGCGGCATTTAACTTTGTTTACAAAGGGAGTGAGCTCCCTCTGTCACCCATCGGCGGCCCGCGAATGCAATCGCGGGTCTCCGATGGGGTGTCATGGCAGCCGGGGGCTTGATAAAAGCCCCCAGGTCTGCCCTGGACATATGCCTGTTAGGACGCGCCGGAGGTACGTCCTAACAGATTGCCTGTCAGATTTACACTGACAGGCAATAATGCTCTGGTATACGAAGTATATCAAAGCATTATAGCAGCGATCTGAAGATCGCACAGTAAATTCCCCTAGTGGGACTAGTGAAATAAATAATAAATGTGAAATAAAGATTAATAATAAAAGTTACAGTAAAAAAATAAATAAAACCATTTTTTTCCATAAAAAGTGGTTTTATTTAGTAAAAGTGTAAAAAATAAATAAAAGTACACATATATGGTATCGCCGCGACCGTAATGACTCCATTAATAAAGTTAATATGTCATTTAAACCGCAAGGTGAACACCGTAAAAAAAAAACGCAAAAAAACAATGGCGAAATCAAAACTACATCTCGTCCCGCAGAAAACAAGCACAAAAAATCACTACATTGATGGAAAAATAAAAAAGTTACGGCTCTTGGAAAGCGACGATGCAAAATCAAATATTTTTAGTTCAAAAGTGTTTTTATTGTGCAAAAGTCGTAAAACATAAAAAACCTCTACATATGTGGTATCGCCGTAATTGTACCGACCCATAGAATAAAGTTAATATGTTATTTATGCCGAACAGTGAACGGGGTCAATTTTAAAATGCATAGAACAATGGTGGAATTTCAGGTTTTTTTTTAAAATCCCCCCAAAAAAAGTTAATAAAAGTTAATAAAAAATTATATGTACCCAAAAATGGTGCTATTAAAAAGTACAACTAATCCCGCAAAAAACAAGTCCTCATACAGCTATGTAGACGAAAAAATAAAAAAGTTATAGCTCTTTGAATGCGACTATAGAAAAAACGAATAAAATAGCTTGGTCATTAGGGCCTAAAATGGGCAGGTCACTAATGGGTTAAATGCTTACCAGACTAAATATTTAAGAATATTTTGTTTTTGTCATCTGTTTTGGAATTAAAAAACATCTTCTTTCAGGAACTCTGTAATGACTATTTCTCTCTCATTGCATGGTTCAAATTCAGGGATGTAGCTTAAGGGTATGTGCACACGATGAGAGGCTTTTACGGCTGAAATGACAGACTGTTTTCAGGAGAAAACAGCTGCGTCGTTTCAGCCGTAATTGCTCCTCCTCGAATTTTGCGAGGCTTCTCTGACAGCCGTAAATTTTGAGCTGCTCTTCATTGAGTTCAATGAAGAACGGCTCAAATTACGTCTGAAAGAAGTGTCCTGCACTTCTTTTGACGAGGCTGTATTTTTACGCGTCGTCGTTTGACAGCTGTCAAACGACGACGCGTAAATGACAGGTCGTCTGCACAGTACGTCGGCAAACCCATTCAAATGAATGGTCAGATGTTTGCCGACGTATTGTAGCCCTATTTTCAGATGTAAAACGAGGCATAATACGCCTCGTTTACGTCTGAAAATAGGTCGTGTGAACCCAGCCTTAGGGTTTGCAGAGACAGCAGTTGCAACCAAACCCTGTTGCCTAAGGAAGTTCAAAGATCCCTCTGCCACATAAGAATACACCAGTATTATAAATGGCACATGGTAGGCGGGGTGGCCCTGTTACCGATTTTGCATTTGGCCCAGAAGCTTAAAGTTACACTTCTGTTCAAGTCAATAAAGCCTTGCTGCAATCAGATATATCAGAATTGACAATTACGTTTGCTCATTTGGTTCATTTTGAAACTAAGGGACCAGTTCATTTTTCATTAGGATGATTTTGGTGTTGGAAGACTTGTGGTTTTGCTGCAAATCGGCACGGTTTTCAAATTGAGTGAGGGTAAACAGCAGTTTTACCTCCAAAATCTGTGTATTCATTAACAATCAATTTGAAAACGGCACCAATTTGCGTCAAATCCTTATGGTGGCGGGTTCCTGGCCGCACTACGGCCGCAACGTGCGAGCCCAGACTTACAGTGAATATCTAGTTTTCTCTATCTTTTGAAATAATATCAATCCACCAACAATTGCTGGAATAAAGGGGAACCCACCACTATGTCGCTTCTGAAGATCCTTGTATCTCCAAACTAATGTTGATGGAGCACAATAGTTTATTTATTCCTATGGAATAGCCAACAACATTCGCTCAGAGATCCAGAGAGCTTCAAGCTAATTGCCAAAAGAGGGTAATGCTCAGAAAAGCTGCAGGTGCTTCTCACTCTAGTAATAGCTGGAGTGACAGCTCTTGGACCCCAATTGATCGTCTAACGTGTCTATGCATTTTCAAAAGACAGATGAACCCAGATGGTAAGTTTAGAGGAACTAAAAAGAACAAAAAGCAAGGTAGACTTTAGTTTTAGGGCATCAAAACTATGCAACTTTTTGTTGTGGCAATGGTCACGGCTTTAGTATGACTAGTTATCCATGACAGATCATATCTTTGGCAGAGACAGGGTCACTTATTAATTCCAATTGTCAAATAAAGCCAGGAGGATTTCATTTTCCCCTTACCCAAGGGGATTTTCTAAGGGATTTATTTTTCATTTCCTCTTTATCTGCTAATTTATAAAAATCATATTCCCAAATGATCTAATCTCTGTTGTCTAATATGAATAGTATTTACATTAATATATAAATATGTTTACTGTATATTGCTGTTAGTTCATGATGTGGAATATGGTGTCGGTAGAAGGTACAATTTAAAAAATACGATATGAAGTCTCAAATAACAATTATTTTGCCAACTAATGATTTTGATACATGCATCCCTCCACTTTGTTTGCATAACTTGTGTTATTGAATTTCCAACATTTGGTGGAGACAAATTCCTCATGCAGGAATGGTATATATTCTTCAGAAAAGATCCAACTATTTAGCTGTTGGACGTTTTAGCTCATTATATATGTTGTTTAATAAGGTAGAGTTTTGAATTAAAATCCATCATGCTCTATTATTCACATGCTGTCAAATAAATAAAAACATTTTTATTGATATTTCAAGGATAAATCTAAAATGAATCATTGTAGCTTTAGCTATCACGCATCTTTCTCGATTTGCATGCCACAATGCATTTGTTTAACCAGGCATTTATCTAAACTAGTTTTTCTCTGTTCATAGAACAATTGGATATGATAAAATAATATACATTAGCAAATAAAAGGAAATATTGTATGATATCTTGTCCTTAAATTTTGTTGTTGCTTTTTATAAAGACATATTATTTTATATTTTGTACAAAAACCGCATACAAGTCTACTTTATTTTACCATCCTTTATGTGAATTATAAAAAAAAGTTTTTCTTATGGGGTTTTCCTATATAAGGCATTTATAGCATATTCATAAGATATACCATAAATGCTGGATTGTTGGGGGTAAACATCTGGAACCACCACCTATCAGGAGATTGAGGTCACCTGAACTTGCTTGCTTGGGTCTTTCTGTAACTCCCATATATTTAAATAAAGAGAGCTGGGCACATTCAGCATTCCATTCAGCCTCACCTAGTAAAAAAGGGGTTGGGGACTCTCTTTCTAACACTAAGTTGGGGTACCAGAGGTGGAACCTGACCTATCAGATATTTATGGAATAACTTGATAAATATCTTACATTGGATTTCCGTTTAAAGGGGTTTTCCAGGCCTAAGAAATTGATGGACTCTCCTCAGGAAAGGGCATCAATACCTGATTGGTGGGGCTCCGGCTCCCAGAACCCCCGTCGATCAGCTGTTTTGAAGGGGCCATGAAGCAGCGCTTGTACGAGCACCGTGGCCCCTTCAAAAGAGCTGATCGGCGGGGTTTCTGGTAGCCGGACCCTCACCAATCAAATATTGAAGGCCTGAGGATTTCTTAGGACGGAAAAATCCCTTTAAGGTTATTAATTTTAAGTTTTATGCGGTATGAACTGTTGCAATGTTCTATACCTCACTTACACCTTTATATAACATGAAAGTTTATATATTTAAATCATTCCAAATGTTGTAACAGAATATCATGTGACAATCTGTGTCTTTCTACAGATTCTACAACAGATTTAATGACAAAATGAAGAACAATTCCCAAGTGTCGGATTTTATTATTTTAGGCTTGTCCACTAATCCAGACCTGGAAACACTGGTGTTCTTTTTATTCTTGATAATTTACATAGTAGGTTTTATTGGTAACTTGGTTATATTTATACTCTCCAGTACAGACTCTGTTCTTAATACACCTATGTATTTCTTCCTTGGATTCTTGTCAATTCTTGATATTTGCTCTATATCAGCTACTGTTCCTAAAATGCTGACATGCTACATCATTAAATCTAAGGTTATCTCCTTCTATGGGTGTGCTACCCAGTTATTTTTCTTCCTCTGGTCCGTTGGGACAGAATTGCTTCTTCTTGCAGTTATGGCCTATGACCGATACGTTGCTATCGGCGAACCACTACGGTATTCAATGATAATTAGTCGCAGAGTCTGTATCAATATAGTGGCTACACTAACAATTGTCGGCTCTCTGAATTCAATGACACATACATATTGCACCTTTCGGCTCCCATACTGTGATGATAACAAGATCAATCATTTTTTCTGTGAGATAATGCCTTTACTGAAACTTGCATGTGCAGACACCTACATAAATGAGATTGTGGTATTTACTGCCGATTTTATCCTTGGAATTTGCTGTTTTTGCCTAACCTGTATTTCTTATGTCTTTATTATTAACACAATACTGAAGATACGTTCTGCTGAAGGAAAACGCAAAGCCTTCTCTACTTGTGCCTCACACATAACAATTGTATCCATGTATTATGGGGCTGTTATTTTCACCTACATCCGCCCTCGGTCTAGTCTGTCTTTAGAGAAAGATAAAATAGTCTCTGCTCTATACGCTGTTATTACACCAACCCTGAACCCTATAATATATAGCCTGAGGAATAAAGAGGTGAAAGAGGCATTCAAAAGGTTTGTCCGGAGGCTGGTAAAGCACACGAGTCTAAAACCATGTCAATATTGAGGGTCATTTAGGGACTGACTACATAACATGAAGAATTCAATCTGATTATGTTCTCGTTTTGTGCCAGATTTTCTTAATAAATCTTTATTACTATAAATAAGTATTCTTAAAGTTCAGATGCAAAATGAAATTTGACGCAAAACACAGTATCACCTACCTCATAAACCACTTCAATGAAATTCATCCACAGTACAAAAGGAAAGTGAAAAAACTGAATTCCCAACTAAGGTTTTACCACATTTATTGTCCATAATTTATTTCTTGGTAGATTGTGAGCATGTATAGTATCTGGCAAGAAATTATATTTGTGCTTTTATTTCCCTTTTTTACACTCATCAAATTTTACCTTGACTACAAAATAAAGTTCCCACTATGGCTATGTGAATTTATAAACCAGAAATCCATACGTTTTTTTCTCTATTGTGCACCTTTTGAAGTGTCTTCTCTAAAAAAAAAAAATTAAATAGCTTTCACAAATTTTCCTAGCTGTCTGAACCCAATAAATCTTTTCAGCTGTACATAAGAAAATAATTTCTACTGTAGTCTGAAATGTCCAAATTGTTTAAATTGCCCCTTTAACATTTATTTTTTTCTTGTTCTACTAAAATATTGTTAAGTTTAGTAATATGTAGCAATTGTGTCTTCCTGTAGAGTCAATGGGAGCTATAGAAATCTATATTGCGTAAGCTCCCTCGGGCGGCGGCAGTGGGTTTTTGATATTATAGCATATAAGGCTCTATACTTGGGGAAGATTTATCTAAACTGTCTAACATATAACTAACTACAAAGAACCACACAGAAAACTTGCTACCAAATATAAAAATTCTTTATTAGTTATCAATACATATAAAAGAAACTACAATAAAGGATACCCACAAAAATGGATCCCCTCATTGACCAGGTTCTAAAATCCAATAACGGCTTACATTTTAAATAGTGCAATAAGAGACTGGTAAGCCACAATCCACAAGACTATGTTGAACATAATAGTTAAAGAACCTAGTCAAATAAAATGAGGTATACAGACCAGAACAATGGGGAGATCCAACCCCAATATGTGTTTCCCAAATAGATTCTCCTGGGGGCCATGTCTAACATTAAAACTGCCCTAGTTGCCCATAGCAACCAATCAGAGGTGAACTTTCATTTCTTAACTTATTCCGAAAAAATAAAGCTGCAGTGTGATTGGTTGCAATGGACAAAGACAATTTTACTGTTAGACAGTTTGACGAATCTGCCCATTGTTTGCACTTTTAAGGCATTAGTTCAGCAAAATACAGGAGTGACTTACAAAGACAGGAAAAGTATGAAGGAAAGACTTATACCGTTTCCATTCTTTTACTGGGTAAAAGCAAATGTGAATAATGTTTTGCTAGTCTGCCCTGTAGTTGCCACGTAAATTTGATGTAAAGGAGTCACAACCACAGTGTGAACAGAGCGCTAAAATACTTTTTGTAAATCAATATCTTGCAATCAAAAACAAAGATAAATCCATTTTTAAGAGCTTCTTTCTGTTTAACACGTGTTTCAGGCAATTTCATATTAAGTAGAATAAACACTGTAAGAATTTAATAGATTCACACACTAGTTTTAACACAAATGCATCTGAATTCATCAAATCAATTGTTGAAGGAAGTTGTAATTTAAATCGGTCCTCCAACGGAAACACAACTTTCCATCATTGCACCCCCCACCTGATTGTTTATCAAGCTCTGAATTTATATTTAAACATATTGCACTCGCTTTCCTGTAATCCAGCTTCCTGTCTGCTTCTGATCAGACACCATCTTGATTTTTGGATTCTTTCTTATCCTTTTTTTTATGGCATTCACCTAGTGGTATAAATTTTGTGTTCATTTTTTTGGACAGGTCGTTACGAATGCTTGAATACCAATAATAGTTTTTATGTTTAAACTTTTTTTTCCAGAATAAAAGGTTTTGTGTGTGTGTCTGTGTGGGGGTGAGGTCTATTTTTTTTTTTCTGTATAATGTTTTTACGTTGTCATTTTGTGTAATTTTTTTGTAATTTAGATGTATATATATATATAGATGTATATATGTGGATGTGCGGTCCATGTCTAGTCTCTTTCATTGATATATATATATATATATATATATATACAGTTAGGACAGTGACATATTCTTCATGATTTGGGCTCTGCATGCCACCACATTGGATGGGCGCATTCGCGGTCGTTAGCTTGATATCTCTGATGCCCGAGACGCTCTGTAATCCTTCACGAATGCGCAGTTGCACATTCTAGATTTTTCAATGGCAGCGCTGTGATGAGGAGGTTCCATGAGGTGATCTTTGTTTTCATTATTTTTATTATGCACATATGCACTTCACAGATGTTCCCACTTCTATGTATTGGATACTTTGAAGAGATTGCTGCTTTTAGACTTTGTACTCTACAGTATCCATCTTACCTGTACATGATTTGTTTGCACTTTATCTATTGATGTGTGTTGCTTTGAAAATTGCCTTTTTATTAATGTATTTTTAAATGTTTTGATCTTATTGATATTTAATTGGATTGTTGATTGTCATTACTATTTATACACTGTATCACTCACATGTTAGTTGCTTGAGAAAGGCTCCAGAGGAAGGAGCTGAAACGTTGCTATTTATGGGACAATAAAGTACCCTCTTTTTTTCACCTTTATATGAACGGAGTGCTGCCTATTTTTTGTACCGTATACAATTGGGATCTTGGTCTGCTCCCTTTGGCTTGCACCCACACTATACCGGTGCTGCTGGATCCATTTGCCTATCTATCTATCTATCTATCTATCTATCTATCTATCTATCTATCTATCTATCTATCTATCTATCTCTCTCTCTCTCTCTCTCTCTCTCTCTCTCTCTATCTATCTATCTATCTATCTATCTATCTATCTATCTATCTAGATGTATATATATAGATGTATATATGTGGATGTGCATATGTGGATGTGGATTTGAAGTGAAACAACTGAGATGCAATTGAAGTGTAGACTTTCAGGTTTAATTCTAGGGGTTGAACAAAAATATCCTGTGAAACGTTTAGGAATTGCAAACATTTTTCTACACAGACTCCTCTTTTCAGGGGCTCAAAAGTAATTGGACAAATTAACATTACCATAAATATTATTTTTTTTTTTTTTTATACTTTGTCGAAAATCCTTTGTAGGTAATGACTGCCTGAAGTCTGGAACCCATGGACATCACCAAACGCTGGGGTTCCTCCTTTGTGATGCTTTGCCAGGCCTTTACTGCAGCTGTGTTCAATTGTTGCTTGTTTCTGGGTCTTTCTGTCTTAAGTTTTGTCTTAAGCAAGTAAAACGCATGCTTGATCGGGTTGAGATCTGGTGATTGACTTGGCCATTGCAGAATATTCCCCTTCTTTGCCTTAAAAACTCCTGGGTTGCTTTCGCAGTAGGTTTTGTGTCATTGTCCATCTGTACCGTGAAGCGACGTCCAATCAACCTTGCTGCACTTGGATGAATCTGAGCAGAAAGTATATCCCTGAACACTTCAGAATTCATCTGGCTGCTTCTGTCTTCAGACACATCATCAATAAACACTAGTGACTCAGTGCCTTTGGCAGCCATGCATTTCCATGCCATCACACTGCCTCCACCATGTTTTACAGAGGATGTGGTGTGCTTTGGATCATGAGCCGTTCCAAGCCTTCTCCATACTTTCTTCCTCCCATCATTCTGGTACAGGTTGATCTTAGTTTTATCTGTCCAAAGAATGCTGTTCCAGAACTGGGCTGGCTTCTTCACATGTTGTTTGGCAAAGTCTAATCTGGCCTTTCTATTTTTGAGGCTGATTAATGGTTTGCCACTTGTGGTGAACCCTCTGTATTTGCTCTCATGAAGTCTTCTCTTTATGGTAGACTTAGATACTGATACACCTACTTCCAGGAGAGTGTTCTTCACTTGGGTAGATGTTGTAAAGGGGTTTTTCTTCACCATGGAAAGAATTCTGCGATCATCCACCACTGTTGTCTTCCGTGGATGTCCAGGGCTTTTGGAGTTCACGAGATCACCAGTGCACTCTTTTTTTTTTTTCAAGAATGTAGCAAACTGTTGATTTGGCTACTCCTAACATATGTGCTCTCTCTCTGATGGATTTCTTCATTTTTTTTCAGCCTAACGATGGTATGTTTCAATTGTATTGAGAGCTCCTTTAACCTCATCTTGTGGGTTCACAACAACAGCTTCCAAATGCAAATGCCACACCTGGAATCAACTCCAGACCTTTCACCTGCTTAATTGATGATGAATTAACGAGGGAATAGCCCATGCAGCCCATTAAATAGCTTTTGAGATTATTGTCCAATTACCTTTGGTCCCTTGAAAAAGAGGCAACTACATATTAAAGAGCTGTAATTCCTAAACCCTTTCTCAAATTAGGATGTGAATACCCTCAAATTAAAGCTGAAAGTCTGCACTTTAAGCCCATATTGATTATATAACTGTATATTCAATATGCTTTGCTAAACATCTAAAATGACAAAACTTGTGTCACTGTCCAAATAATTCTGGACCTAACGGTATTTTTCCCCAATAAATGTTTACACTTTTTTCACTTTATTTTCCTTCCCACTTTTGCACTGATCGATTATATAATACATTGCAATTTGTAAAGGATCTGCCAGGCACTACGTCTGTGGATACTCCCAGGATTAATCAGTCGACACCTGAGGCCAGACCTCTTAGACTGACACCGGCTCCCACCTACCTATGCAACTCAGGGCCTCCATGTCCCCTCGACAACGTAGAGAGTTCCGCAGGAAGAATTGTCTCTGCTTCTATTGTGGGGGTGACAAGCATCTACTGAACACCTGTCCCAGGCGCAAGAATAAGCAAGCCAGGGGCAGAGCGAAGCAGGATAAGCGGGAACTGATGCAAGGCAGAAGCACGGCAGAAGCAGGCTGGAGCAAGGCAGCAGTGGGGCCAGGAATCCAAGAAGAATAACAAGCAATGAGGAAGAGAAAACGGCAGGTATAAATGGACAGGGGGCGGAGCTAACTCCGACTGACCAGGCCGCGATAGGATCTCCCACTCCTGAGCCTGCCACCCTGATTGGTGGGAGCCGGTGTCAGTCTAAGAAGTCTGGCCTCAGGTGTCGACTAATTAATCCTGGGAGTATCCACAGACGTAGTGCCTGGCAGATCCTTTACACAATTCTTGTATTATATTATATGTCCCCCGGCTGCCATGGCAATCCATCGGCATCCCGAAATCAACATCCTCCTATCTAACCACTCAGATGCCGTGACATTGGATGGGTTGACAGCGGCTGTCTAGCAAATAGAACATAGTGCAGTATGAAAGGAAAAAATATATAAATAATCCACTGCGCGGACTGAGCTGCACTCAACAGAGTTGTGCACGTGCGTGTGAGGGTGCACTCTCGGCCCTCCGATAAGCATGGCTGCTGCTCTGCCTGCAGACCTCAATAACTAGACCAGTGAACAAGAGAAGAACAATGCAGGATCCTCAGGGCGCCCCAATGTAAGAGAGACTGAATAAATTATTAAAAGGATGATTTAATTAACGTACTATACGTTTCAAGATCGTTCTGACCTCTTCCTCAGCTACATCAGGTGTACCTGCGGAAGGGGTCACAACAATATCGAAATGCAAAGTATGTTCATTCAAGAGGTTGGAACAAATTCGAAACGCGTAGTACGTTCATTAAATCACCCTTTTAATAATTTATTCAGTCTTTATTAGATTGGTGGCGCCCGGTGGATCCTGCATTTTTCTTCCTCTGTTCGTTGGTATATCACGGCTGTCTTATAGCTCAGATGCCATAGTCGCTAATGACCGTGGCATCTAAGAGGTTAAACAGCGGAGATTGTAGTTATGTCTGATCTTGGCCGTTAGAGCATGATGTTGGATGTATACTACAGCTAGCACCCACAAGTGATGGCGCCAACTCAGCTCTTGAGGCTGAATCATCACAGCTCCATCATAGTTCTGCGGCTCGTGTTATCTAACTGCGAGCCATGATGTACTATTTACGGTGCAGGACTGAATGAAGTTGATTATGACAACTGTAGCATGTTTCGTTTTTTTAGGTGAACCATTGTAACATACAGTTGGAGTACATTGGATATCATGATTGTTTATCTGTGGTGTTCCATAGGACTATAGGTATATTTTTTAAATAATAATCCTGAAATTATTATATTTTGCAAAGATACTGTATTTCTATTCCTCGCCCTAATAATAGACATCTACATGAAGTGCAATTTATTGATAACCTCCTGTGATAGAAGGACTGTTTGTAAAATCATAATGTTAACCAGGTTATCAGAGTGAAGATAAGGATTGTTACATATGTATGCCATGAGGGATGCATTCTCAGGTAAAATGCTGCCCAATTGCTGAGGCTATTGCCTGAAGATTGTAACCATATTTAGGTAACAAAATTTTCTCATTTTTAAAGACAACAGGTCGTATTCTGGAAATCTTCAAAAATCAAATGGACCACACATTTCTGAACACGGGGCTGAGATTTTCCCCTTGTCATACTGTCATTCATGTCGCCGGCTCGCATCTTATTGATCCTCTTTAATTCTAGACTTGAAAACAGGACACAAATGATCAATGACATATTGTCAGAAGAAATGGCAGACTTTGAAGTCCACAAATCATAAACCTAAGCAGTGCTACTGTTTAAAACAAATAGCATTAATGACGATATTTTCAGCGCTGTGATGGCGCGGGTTCAGAAGCTAAGCCAGTCTCTTACGGGTGCCGTCTGTATTACTGTATATAGCCATCACTTCGCTCTAATGGCGGGGATCAGAATATCCGATCCCAGAAGTGTAACCCCTTAAATGCTGCAGTCAAAGCATTATGTTGACTAGCATAATACACTGTAATATATACGTTTTTAAGTGTATTATATGAGCAAATAACTGATCACATACTCTAGTCCTCCAGTGGAACTGAAAAAAATGTTTAAAAAATAAATGTTAAATAATGTTTACAAATTTTTTTTTTTTAAATAAATAAAAAAATATACTTTTTTCCCCACTAAAAATATGTCAAAAATATAAATGAAAAAGTATACATAATTGGTATCGCCACATCCGTAACAACCCAAAAGATATCATTCTCATGTTTTTTAAGCTGCATGGTGAATGCCATTTTTAAAATGTCAGAATTGCAGTTTTTGATTTATTTTGCCTCCCCAATAAAAGTAATCAAAAAGTCCTATCTATCCCAAAATAGTACGAATGAAAATGTCAAATCATACTGAAAAAGAACAAACCCTCACAAAGTTCCATAGACAGAAAAATAAAAAAGTTATGATTCTCAGAATCACAATCATAGTAACATGTCAGAAGTTTTGATTGGTGGGCGTTCAAGCACTGAGACCCACAACAATCAATAAAACGAAGCGACAGAAGCACTCATGTGAGCTTAGCTTAGTTTCTGTTCAGCTTTTTCCAGAAAGCCGATGTATCAGGGTACGGGCTCATAGACTTTCTATTGAGCCCGTACTGCGATACATTGATTTTCGAAAAAGGCCGAACAGAAACTAAGCGGCTGAGCGCTTACACGAGCGCTTCTGTCGCTTCCTTTTAGCGATTGGTCTCAGTGCTTGGACCCCTACCAATCAAAACTCCTGACATGTCACTATGCCTTCATTTTCCTACTATTGATCTTTCCTGACGATTATCCCAGTACATCGTTCTGGCCCACTGTGCCTGCTTTTTATGTCAGGATTCTTCATGTCTATTTTTGTATACAATATATACAGTTAGGTAGCACTTCATTTTATGTGGGTATAGTTATTTCATACGCACGGTTTATTTATCTTCCCTGTGGGTTATGTGAGTGGTTTTCGGCCACCTATGTTTGGTTGACTCTGTTTGCTTATGGTCTTTTACATCTGACCTTACTGTTTGTATCTCCGTATATGGCTTATCCGTTTTTATTCCGTAGTATGTTATTGTGCATTATATTCAATAAAGATTTTCTACTTTTGCATATAATTTTGCATATTATTTCTTTAGGGGCTATGTTCCCTTGTGGTTCGCGTTGTCTTGATGTCACTATGACATGTCAGAAGTTTGTCGAACCTTGTAGTTACACTTTAATATGTCATTTAAACCACATGGTGAACGACATAAAAATAAAAACCAAAAAACAATGGCAGAATTTCAGTTTTGTCCACATTCCACAATTTGTTTTAAAAAAAAGTTATACAATACAATATATGTACTCCAAAAGGTGCCATTCAAAAATACAACTTGTAAATAAGACCATTCGTCCCCGTGCATTTGCATCTTGTCAGCAGCATATCCCTGTTTGCACGAGGAGATGTGCTGCCAACAAGCGACCATTTATTTGGTGGCATAAAATATCTGATCAGCCGTCAAATAAGTGTTTGTTCATTTGTCAGCTAATAGCTGCCCTGTCTACACAGGTCAATGATCAAGAACGAGTATTTATACAAGCGCTCGTTCTCTCGCTCATTGGCCCGTGTGAGATAATGTAGGTGATGCTGCTAGGTTGTCATTCCATATTTCAGTGGAGATTGGGCCTACTGTATCAGCTTCTCATTTCTCTTTGAGTCCACTAAGAAACCATCACAAAGTCTTTGATGTACAAATGAGAAGAAATTATAGGAAACATTAGATTTAACAATACGATCAAACACTTCTGAGTACTTAGTATCAGTGGTATTGTACGGTACTGACTGTCTGCCGCATTCTGCCATAGTTAATATTTATAAAATACAAAATGCAGGAGATCAAATTCAGGTTAAAACTGCTGAAATGACTTGTACACAGCACCATCATGTAGTTGATTCACATTTTTAAATGCTTTTTTAATCCAGACCTCAAACTCTTCCAAGCTATAAAACTCCCATAAACATGCATTTCCCCACAGTGGCATATATTTGGTCATACCTAGTATCTCTCTACATTTCCACCACGTTTTATGTATTTAAGTCCAAGTAGGCATTTTAGGGGATACCAGATTTAGCCTACAGTATGTACTTCCAATGGCCTCCCTTCTAAGACATGATGAATTATCTTACTTCTGGTGTCATCCCAACAAGGGTCCAGTCCCCATTCCAGTACGTGTTGTAGTTGTGATGCAAGGAAATATACCCAGGCATTGGTAGTGCCACTCCTCCCTCCTTTTTAGAGAGCTGTTATTTGTCTTACTTAATTCAAATGACTAATTTTTTCCACAGGAGATCTCTAAATAGTCCATTAACTTTCCTAAATAGATAGAATGGAAGCCGCACAGATGAATTTTGCATAAAGTATAATAATTGTGGTATCAAAGTAATTTTTTTTATAATTGCCCGTCCTAGTACAGATAATGGTAGTTTAATCCAAGCAGCCACTTCATGTCTTATTTTATCTAATAATATCTGAATGTTAAGGGACACATATTGAGTTACGTTCCTGGTTATTTAAAATCGAATATATTTACATTTATTTACACAAGGAATCACTACCCCACCGGTCTGCATTGAGATCTGGTCTGATAATCCAGAATCTTTCCCAAATCTAATAACAATAGTCATGCTATTACAGAGTAAGGTATACAAAGGAACGCGTTCCTCCCACTCCCCATAGCGAAACTCTTCAATATTGTTTGCAACATAGCCACTAGGGTTTCAAAAGCCCCTGCAAAGGCCAGTAGCGGGAGAGGACACCCCTGGCACATTCCCCTCTCCAGGAGGAAAGTGTCTTAGAAGTCATTGTTTGCTCTAATCCTGGCTTTTGGAGCCATGTATAGCAACTGGACCCATTTAATAAATTACGGGGAAAAATCCATTTTCTCCAGTACAGCCCACAGATATCGCCACTCAACACTTTCAAATGCCTTTGTGGCATCTAAATATAGGATAGCTTTGTTGCCTGGGCCATCCAGGGCTGCTGGAGAATGAGGTACAGACACTGCAAATTGACTGCAGTGGACTACGCTGAAATGAAGTCAGACTGATCAGGATGAATCCGGGATGTGATCACTCCAGTCAGCCTGCTCAGCCCCATCGCCTGGATCCTCTTGTACACGGGCGGTGAATTGATTGCTGCTATTGTGCAGGCTAGCCAATAAGAATCAGTGAACTAGAAGAGGCTTCTTCTCACTGGGACTGGACATATTAGGTTGATGTTCTGGGAAGGAATCAAAAGAACAGCAGATGGTCACCATAACAAGTATGTAATAGCAATATCTAGACACAGGAGAAATGTAATAAAATTATTCCAATTGAAAAAAAATTCTATTTTGTGAGATCTAACTGAAATGCAATATTTAATCATAAGACAAGCCATTTAAATTGGAAATATTGACCCAAAATGTCCACTTTAACCAGAATGGGTTTAGTTTCCATCCTATCTGACTCCTGGAAAAAGCAGGAATAAGTTGTAGAATGTCATGCCCATGGCCGCGGGCTGCCAGGTTTGCTTACCTCCTGACGGCCACAGCCATAGATCAATGAGCGCTGGTTACCGTCTACTCCTCAGGAGACTCCAGTGCTCTCTTCCGTTTCGCTCTGCTGTGTCCTGTAGGGTGCGCGGGCACCGTGCCCTCTCTTAAAGGGCCAGCGCACGCACCTGAATTAAAGACCAAATTAGCCCATGAGCACCCTGGACTATAAGAAGGGCTCTGCCCCTTCCTGCATTGCCTGAGCATTGTTGTCGTTACCCTAGTTTGTCTCTGCAAATGGTCTCCTAAGTGTCTTCCAGTTCCCAGTGTTTCCCGTTCCTGCTACCTGTAACCTGTATCCCGTGTTATCCTGGTCCAAGTGCCGTATTGAGTTAGAGTCATGCTGCGCTGAGTACTACGCCTGTCCTGCTACACCACGCCTGGTGTCTGCCTGCTGCCTAGTCCCATCCGAGCCTGTCTTGCTACTGTCTGAAGCTACCACAGGTACACCTATACGAAATATAGACTTTGACCTGTGTCCTGTCGGTCAGCTGCCATACCGTTAAGGCAGTACGGCCTAGTGGGTCTACGCACCCAACGTGACAGTACGCTCAGGCCATGGACCCCGCTGGTCAATCCAAGATCATGATGACGTCACAAGAGATGCGGGCGGATATGCTAGACCTCCGGTCTCGACAGGACCAACTCCTCCAGGCATTGAACATTATTGCACATCGGCTGGATGTGCAAGCTGCCGTTCCTCCTACTACACCTCCTGGCAGTACAGATCCTCCGACTACACCTCCTAGCAGTGCTGATCCCCGATTTTCTTTGCCGCTTCCTCACCGCTATGACGGAGAGGCGAAGACCTGCCGTGGATTTTTGAACCAGTGCCAGATCCACTTTAGCCTGTATGCAAGGGCATTTTCGACTGATGGCGCAAGGGTCGCTTTCATCGTCTCTCTCCTCACAGGCAGGGCCCTAGCATGGCCGAACCCTATCTGGGAGAGGCAAGGACCATAGACCTGTGAATTCCAGGGGTTCCTACGGACATTTCGCACAGTGCTTGAGGAGCCTGGACGAGTCTCATCGGCAGCCGCCTCCTTGCTGAACCTACGCCAGGGAGACACTTCCGTGGGCGAGTACGCCATTCACTTCCGCACCCTGGCGGTAGAATTGTTGTGGAACAATGAGGCCTTGGTGGCTACATTCTGGCAGGGACTGTCTCCTGAAATTAAGGATGAGCTTGCCGCCCGAGATCTGCCGTCTACCCTGGATGGCCTCATCCTTCTGGCCTCCCGGATTGATATAAGGATCCGAGAACGGTTCCATGAGGCTCACCGGGAGGGAGGACTCCCTAGCCCGGTTCCTACTTTGCAGCAACCTCTGCTGTTCTCATCAGCTGTTCCTCCAAAGGAATCTTTGAAGATGGACCATCTCCAGCTGTCTACCCTGGAGAGACAACGCAGACGCACTTCGGGACTTTATCTGTATTGCGGCCCCGGAGGCCATCTTGTGCGTCTGTGCCCCCAAAAGCCCCAGAGCCTAGGGTTGCTTGGAGAGACAACACTGGGTGAAGAAGGTCTTTCTTCTAAATTGTTCGTTCCTGTGACCATAATGTCCAGTGAAAAAAAACGCACCGGGTCTCTGCTTATCTGGACTCTGGATTTGCAGCTAACTTCATTCAGAGAGACCTGGTGGATCATCTCCAGTTGCCCACAACCCCTCTGGAGAGGCATTTGATGGTT
This sequence comes from Rhinoderma darwinii, assembly GCF_050947455.1. NCBI lineage: Eukaryota > Metazoa > Chordata > Amphibia > Anura > Rhinodermatidae > Rhinoderma > Rhinoderma darwinii. Next base: position 418,064,540 of record NC_134687.1, read on the forward strand.
GCATCTGTGAATGGACTACCTCTGCCAGACCCGGTTGTAGCTGTGACCAAGCCACTGAGGTTCCAAGTGGGAGCCCTCCATTCCAAACTCCTCTCGTTCTTTGTCCTGGCTAAGGCTGTGAGCCCTGTGCTGCTGGGCCTGCCCTGGCTCCGACAACATGCCACAGTCCTGGACTGGAATTCTGGGGAGGTTCTCCAGTGGGGTTCCGAGTGTCTCAACCGCTGCCTGGTACAGATTCGTCCGGCTCAGCCTCCTCTGCCTCAGTCCTTGGCAGGATTGCCTTGTCATTATTCTGCATTCTCGGATGTCTTCAGCAAGAAAGAGGCGGAGACGCTGCCCCCACACCGGGCGTATGACTGTCCTATCAAGCTGGTCCCTGTTGCATCCCTTCCCCATGGCAGGGTATATCCAGTGGAGAATCCTCATATGGGAGGTTTGGGCGGTCGCCTGGGGCCCAAGGCTCCCAGGGGGCCCATGACCGCCCAAACCGCACATAATTTAAAAAATCTACCCAGGGCTGCTGCCGGCCGCATTCTAGCCGTCATCGGTCCCATGTGCTGATGAAGAGGAGGAGGGGGGGATGTGCAGGGGGAGTCAATTGCGGCCAGGGAACAGGGGCACAGCACATCAGCTGTAGAGAGCAGACTGTCAGAGATTGTGATGGGCAGGTGCTGGAGTCTCTCTCCCTGACAGTCTGCTTCTCTGTGCAGCTGTACACTGTCCCTCCTGTCTAAACATCCAGCAGCTGCCTGATAACGGCAAAACTGCAACTAGAAGATAAAGGACCTGTGGTGACATCACAGTCACATGATTAAGGTCCTGGAGGCTGCCAGAGCACAAGCACCGCAGAGGAAGAGGCTCTGGTAAGTGTGTGTGTGTGTGTGTGTGTGTGTGTGTGTGTGTGTGTGTGTGTGTGTGTGTGTGTGTGTAGGGAACATAATGTAAGTCTATATGGTGTGTGCTGTGTATATAGTGTGTGCTGTATGTATAGTCTATATAGTGTGTGCTGTGTCTATAGAGTTTATAGTGTCTATAATGTAAGTCTATATAGTGTGTGCGTGTAGTGTGTGTGGTTTGAATATATAGTGTGTGGTGTTAGTGTGAATTGTATATAGGGTGTTTAGATTCACATTTCTCATGTGTGAAATTATTTCCCACCCATAGAGCCCTCTGCAGTAAGTCAGATGCTCAGACCCCCCCCCTTGCAGTATAATCTCCCCCGTAGAGACCTCAGTGGTTATTATACTGCAAGGGGGGGGGGTTAGAGCGTCTGATTGACTGCTGAGGGTTCTATAGGGGGATAACTCCTTCCCCCCCAGAGCCATAAGTGTCAGACGCTTAGACCCTCCCATAGAGCACTCAGCAGTCAGTCAGATGCACTGGGGAGGGGTGTCTGATTGCTTAAAGGATAACTAAGTAAACTTTTTTAAAACATTACATGTCATAGTGACATGTCAAATGTTCTAATCGGTGGGGGTCCGGGCACTGAGACCCCACCAATCTCTGAAAAAAAGTGGCAGAAGCGCTCAGGTGAGTGCTGTGCCACTTTGTTTCTGATTGTCTTTCCTCTGATAGCCGAGCAAGATGTGTATGGGCACAACAGAAAGTTTATGAGTCCGTACACCACGCTGAGGAAAGACAATCAGAAATAAGTGGAAAAGCGCTCACCTGAGCACTCCTGCTGCTTTGTTTTAGAGATCGGTGGTGGTCTCAATGCTGGGACCCCCATCGATCAAAACTTCTGACATATCACTCCCACTATGACACGCCAAATGTTTTTTAAAAGTTTAGTTACCCCTTGGGGATTGGATTTATTGGTTTGAGTTAATGTATGGGCCTGGGGTCTTAATTTGCTTAGGGGTCTGGGGTATAAGACAATTTAGGGTGTTTCATTTCTGAATTTTTATGTTGCTATAGACACTGAAAATAGCTACAGAATCAAGGGGAGAAGATTTCTCATCAGGAAACTCTGCAGTCATCAGGAGAAGTCGCCATAACGGTCTGTGTCAGATGTAGAAGAAAAGAGAACGACCCATCAGTAAAGACATCACCTGTGAGTCATTGTATTTATAGATCTGTCACCTCTCCTGACATGTCTGTTATTGGAAATCCTTGTATTCCACATAAAGTCTTTGTGTGTCCAGGACTAATAGACAAATGCGTGTTACCATTCCCCTTGTCAGGAGGATGTGTCCCTACACAGTGTGATACTGTCAGTGATGGTTGGAGACTGTCAGTATGTAGGGACACAGCCCTTTGACAAGGGGAATCGTAGCACTCATTTGTCAATGCTCACACAGAAAGGTGGTGTTCACTATAGATACGGCAGGGCGGAGGTGGAGAAGGGGGCCCAAGCCTGTGGAACAGCCAAGGGCCCATGGTCTACTTAATCCGCCACTGGGTATATCCTCTCTCCTTGCCAGAGACTCTGTCCATGTCTGCCAATGTTAAGGAGAGCTTGGAGATGGGCTTCATACGGAAGTCTTCCTCCCCGGCAGGAGCAGGGTTCTTCTTCGTCAAGAAAAAGAATGGTTCTCTGCGCCCATGCATCGACTACCGGGGTCTCAACCAGACCATGGTAAAAAATAGATATTAATTGCCATTGATTTCTGAACTGTTTGATTGCATACAAGGAGCCAAAAAAAATTTGAAGCTAGACCTGTGGGGGCTTATAACCTAATCCGGATTCGCCTGGGTGACGAATGGAAGGCAGCATTTAACACACGTGACAACACTATGAATATCTAGTAATGCCCTTCGGCCTGTGTAATGCTCCCACGGTCTTCCAAGAGATCGTTAATGACATCTTCCGTGACCTCCTCTATGTCTGTGTTGTGGTCTATCTTTATGACATCTTGATTTTTTCTCCTGATCCTATGACTCATCAGAGACATGTTCGTCAAGTTTTGCTGCGGTTAAGGGAGAATCACCTGTACGCCAAGTTGGAGAAGTGCGTGTTTGAGAAAAATGCTCTACCCTTCCTGGGCTACATCATCTCGGATCAAGGCCTCAAGATGGATCCTGAGAAGGTAAAGGCCATCCTGGAATGGCCACGCCCTCAAGGCCTGAGGTCCATACAGCGGTTCCTGGGATTCGCTAATTTCTACAGACAGTGCATTCCAAACTTCTCCTCACTGACATCTCCTATCTCTACCCTCAGAACCGATAAAAACACACAGGGACATATACAGAAACACCGAAAAAGGCCATACTTGCAAATGGACACAGCCAGGCCAGAAATGCTGATGAAAGGGCGAGCAGGTGCTTTAAATAATAATAGCCACTCCCACTAGTCTTGAGGGGAGTGGTGTGTGGTGCATGGGAAGTGTAGTAAGAAATAATAAATGAATGAATAGTGTGTGTGCAAGTGTAATACTATAAGCATTTCTGGCCTGGCTGTGTCCATTTGCAAGTATGGCCTTTTTCGGTGTTTCTGTATATGTCCCTGTGTGTTTTTATCGGTTCTGTTTGTGCATCAGGAACGTTCTGTTCCAGTTTAGGATTTAGGGACTCGCAAGTCTGGGGATCCTTGTCGTGGATTGCGAGCTTGCGTCCTTTTGGCCAAAATGATTACCAATACCCCAGGTATTTTTCATTATTATGTATATTCGCTTCTCTTGGACACAGCCGGGTCTTTGATGCTGGGAGAGCATGGTGTGTTGTTGTTTGGCATAGCAAGCAGGGTAGCCCGCTCTATGAATTATCAAGGCGTCACAAATAGGCTTCTACCTGGCTATACACGTTGTGCCTCATGACGTACACACTATCCCTCCATGTTTCACTCACTTGCACCCCATTATCCATTTATTTCTATTGAGGCACTTCATTTATTACTGCCCCCTATATTTCACTTATAGTATTACACTTGCACACACACTATTCATTTATTATTTCTTACTACACTTCCCATGCACCACACACCACTCCCCTCAAGACTAGTGGGAGTGGCTATTATTATTTAAAGCACCTGCTCGCCCTTTCATCAGCATTTCTGGCCTGGCTGTGTCCATTTGCAAGTATGGCCTTTTTCGGTGTATCTCTACCCTCACCAAGAAAGGCATGAACGCCAAGTTGTGGACTCCAGAGGCGGAATCCGCATTTAATAGCCTGAAGAGTGCCTTCACGTCAGCCTCTATCCTCCATCATCCAGTTGTATCTAGACAGTTTTCGTTGGAGGCCTCGTCTGTTGGTGCTGTGCACTCCTGTTCCAGAGAGGGTCCAAGGGCAAGACAATGGTATGTGGCTATTACTCTAAACTATTCTATTCCGCAGAACGCAACTACTCGATTGGGGATCGGGAGTTATTGGCCATCAAATTGGCACTGGAAGAGTGGAGACATTTTCTAGAGGGCGCATTTCATCCCATCTTGATATTCACGGACCACAAGAATCTCACCTATCTCCAGACGGCCCAGCGACTGAAACCCTGTCAGTCTAGGTGGTCGCTGTTCTTTGCCCGGTTCCAGTTTGAGCTCCACTACCGTCCGGCCGACAAGAATGTGTGGGCCGATGCCTTGTCCAGGTCGTTAGAGACAGGGGACACCATGGAGTCTCCACAAAGTAATATTGACCCATCTTGTATTGTCTCCGTTAACCCTCTGCAGGTTAGAGACATCCCTCCGGGGAGGACTTTTGTGTACCTGGCAGACAGAGGGAGAATCAAAGCTCCAGACTGGCAGGTCACGCGGGTACCTGTAAAACCCGAGACCTGATTGCCCGTCATTTTTGGTGGTCCACGCTGCCCAAAGACATCATGGACTTTATTTCATCCTGCTCGGTGTGCGCAGCTAACAAGGTTGCTCACTCCAAACCTGCTGGCCTGCTACTGCCGCTGCCTGTGCCCGATGCTCCCTGGCAGCATATAGCAATGGACTTTGTTTCCTTCTGCTTCTCGACTAGCCGCCCTCTTCATCCAACACATCTTCCGCCTGCACGGCTTGCCTCGGCATATCGTGTCTGATCGGGGGGGTTCAGTACACCTCAAAGTTCTGGAGAGCCCTCTGTAAACTCTTCAATGTAAAGTTGGAGTTTTCCTCAGCCTACCATCCTCAGTCCAATGGTCAAGTCGAGAGGATCAACCAAATCATTGAGAACTACCTACGACACTTCATCCTTAAGCAGCATGATGACTGGGTGCATCTTCTTCCTTGGGCCGAGTTCTCGTATAATAATCATACTAGTGAGTCCACAAGAAATACACCGTTCTTCATAGTCTACGGCCAACACCCACGAATTCCTCTCCCGGTGTCCGTTATGTCTCCTAAGTGTCTTCCAGTTCCCAGTGTTTCCCGTTCCTGCTACCTGTAACCTGTATCCTGTGTTATCCTGGTCCAAGTGCCGTATTGAGTTGGCGTCGTGCTGCGCTGAGTACTATGTCTGTCCTGCTACACCACGCCTGGGGTCTGCCTGGTCCCATCCGAGCCTGTCTTGCTACTATCTGAAGCTACCACAGGTACACCTATATGAACTATAGACTTTGACCTGTGTCCTGTTGGCCAGCTGCCATACTATTAAGGCGGTACAGTCCAGTGGGTCCACACACTCAACGTGACACAGAAGCACTGATAACAGAGAATGTTCTGACAGGGATCAAGGTAAGTATTCTGTCTGAGAAATATAGGGGATCAAATAAAAGTCATACAGCGCCAGCTCTATATGAGATAAGGAGGAATAACTGGCGGACGCACATGAATACCTCCTTAACCCAGGGTACTTGATACGTCTATGGCCGGGGGTCGTCATTCTGACTTACCCATTGTCAATCCCAGCCATGGACATCTCTCTTCTCGGCGTTCGCTCCCTCCAGAGGTCCTCGGACTGTGTCCCGCAGGGTGTGCGCGCCCGTGCGTGCACGGCCTTAAAGGGCCAGTACGCGTCCAGCTGCCTGACATCAATTATCAGTCCAAATGGCTGCTGGACTATAATAAGGGGAACTGCCCACTGGTTCCTTGCCTGAGCGTTGTTGTGTATCCTAGTTTGTCTTGCTAAAGGTCTCCCAGTGTTTTCCAGTTCCCAGTGTTACCCGTTCCTGCTGCCTGTACCTTGTATCCCACGCTATTGTACCAGCTGTGAAAGTCAAGTCGTGCCTTCCCGCCGCATCCGCGGCATCACCTGCTCTGAATGTCAAGTCGTGTCTTCCCGCTGCATCCGCGGCGTCACCTGCTGTGAAAGTCAAGTCGTGTTCCTGCCACTGTCTACATTGCCTCAGGTACCCGTTCAGAACTATAGACATTGTTTTGTACCTTGTTGGCCAGCTGCTACCCCGCTACGTGGTACGGCCCAGTGGGTCCACGCCCCGCGCCGTGACTGAAAGGCTCAGGCCAGGGACCCCGCTGGCCAAGTCAAGAGCCTGTCATCCTCCCAAGCCATGCAGGCGGACCTGCAGGATCTGCAAGCACGACAGATCAACTCATTGTGGCAGTAGACTCCATGGCACAGCATCTTAGTGCGCTAGTTACTTCCGTCACCACTCCAAGTCAAGCTCCTCCGATCGACCCTCCTGCTACACCTCCTGGCAGCTTCAGTTCGGACTCTCGGTTCTCGCTGCCATTGCCACTTTGGTTTCATGTACACGCAAGTTCGTGCAGGGGGTTCCTGAACCAATGCCAAATCCACTTCACTCTGCACGCCCGAGCATTTCCTTCGGACGGAGCCAGGATCGCCTTCATTATATCCCTACTCGCCAGCAAGGCACTGGCGTGGGCGAATCCAATCTGGGAACGACAGGGACCCGAGACCAGAGACTTCCAGGGGTTTGTGCGGTTGTTCCGTTCCGTATTTGACGAGCCTGGACTAGTCTCATCCGCAGTCACTGCTATCTTTAACCTGCGTCAGGAGGACGCCTCTGTGGGCGAATACACTATCCAGTTCCGGACTCTGGCAGGAGAAATGTCCTGGAACAATGAGGCCTTGGTAGCATCCTTCTGGCATGGCCTATCGCCTGAGATCAAAGACGAACTGGCTGCTCGAGATCTCCCAGCTGCCTTGGATGACCTGATTCTACTGGCTACCCGTGTGGACATAAGGCTCAGAGAGAGATCCCAAAAGATTCTTCTGGAAAAACGGCTTCCTAGACTGGCGCCGAACTTCCAGCAACCACTCTTGCCTTGTTCTTCTGCTGCGCCCGAGGTTCCGTCGCAGGTGGATCGGCTTAAACTGTCCGATCAAGAAAAACAGCGCAGGCGCACCTCTGGACTCTGTCTGTACTGCGGCCTCGCTGGCCATGTCGTGCGTCTGTGTCCCCAGAGGCCTAAGAAACCCCAATGCCTGGGATTGGTTGGAGAGACAACCCTGGGCGCTACTGCACTTGATAGAGAACTCTCGTCCAAGCTATTTATTCCTGTGACCATCGTCGTTGGCGAGAGACCTCATCCAGTCTCTGCCTACCTGGACTCTGGCTCCGCAGCCAATTTTATCTGTCAAGACCTTGTGGATCTTCTTCATTTGCCTACTGTTTTGTTCGAGAGACCATTGATCGTTGCCTCGGTAGATGGACTGCCTTTGCCTGACCCAGTATTGTCTGTGACCAAGCCATTGATACTCCAAGTGGGAGTTCTTTATTCCGAGCTTATCTCCCTGTATGTCCTGTCCAAGGCCGTCAACCCTGTGCTGCTGGGTTTGCCTTGGCTCCGTCTTCACGCCCCAGTCCTGGATTGGAACTCTGGAGAGGTTCTCCAGTGGGGCCCCAAGTGTCTAGACCACTGTCTGGGCCATGTCCATCCACCCCAGCCTTCTCCGCATCAGTCATTGACAGGGTTGCCTCCTTGTTACTCTCAGTTCGCTGATGTCTTCGACAAAAAGGAGGCAGAGATATTGCCACCACATCGAGAATACGACTGTCCTATCAACTTGGTTCCTGATTCGTCCCCTCCTCGTGGTAGAGTATACCCTCTCTCCTTGCCAGAGACCCAGTCTATGTCAGCCTACATTAAGGAGAATCTGGAAAGGGGCTTCATACGGAAGTCTTCATCCCCGGCCAGAGCAGGGTTTTTCTTTGTCAAAAAGAAGGATGGATCCCTTCGACCCTGCATTGACTACCGGGGTCTCAAACAGATCACGGTGAAGAACAGGTACCCCTTGCCATTGATTTCTGAGCTCTTTGATCGTATACGGGGGGGAGAAAAAATTTTCCAAGCTTGACCTGCGGGGGGCTTACAATCTAATCTGGATCTGTCAGGGATACGAGTGAAAGACTGCATTTAACACACGATGGACACTACGAATATTTGGTCATGCCCTTCGGCGTGTGTAACGCTCCCGCAGTATTTCAAGAATTTGTGAATGACATTTTTCGTGACCTCCTCTATGTCTGTGTTGTGGTATATCTCGATGATATCTTGATTTTTTTCCCCAGATCTTTTGACTCATCAGGGTCATGTCCGCCAGGTGTTGCTTAGATTAAGAGAGAATCATCTTTACGCCAAGTTGGAGAAGTGCGTGTTCCAAGAGAAGTCTCTACCCTTCCTGGGCTATATCATCTCTGATCAAGGTCTCAAGATGGACCCTGAAAAGGTCAAGGCTGTCCTGGAGTGGCCACGTCCCCAAGGCTTAAGGGCCATACAACGCTTCCTGGTATTCGCCAACTTCTACAGACTGTTCATTCCCAACTTCTCTTCTCTGACAGCCCCCATCTCCACCCTCACTAAGAAGGATATGAATGCCAAGGTATGGACTCCAGAGGCGGAAATCGCATTTGAAACCTTAAAAAAGGCCTTCACGTCTGCCTCCATTCTGCACCATCCTGATGTATGCCTACAGTTTTCATTAGAGGTGGACGCCTCCTTTGTTAGTGCCGGTGCACTATTGTTCCAGAGGGGCTCGAAAGGCAAGACTGTGATATGTGGTTACTACTCCAAGCTGTTTTCTTCTGCAGAGCGCAACTACTTGATTGGGGACCGGGAGCTACTGGCCATCAAACTGGCTCTGCAGGAGTGGAGACACCTACTGGAGGGCGCAGCTCATCCTATCCTGGCCTTCACGGACCACAAGAACTTGACCTACCTACATACGGCTCAATGGCTGAACCCTCGTCAAGCCAGATGGTCATTGTTTTTTGCACGGTTCCGGTTCGAACTCCACTACCGACCTGCCGACAAGAATGTGAGGGCCGATGCCTTGTCTACGTCATTTGAGACAGAGGACACTGTGGAGTCCCCACAGAATATTATTGATCCATCCTGCATCTACTCTGCTAACCCTCTGCAGGTTAGAGACATTCCTCCAGGAAAAACTTTTGTACGGCTGGTAGACAGAGGAAGAATCCTTCGCTGGGGTCACAGTTCCAAGCTGGCAGGACATGCGGGTGCCCGTAAGACCAGAGACCTAATTGCCCGTCAGTTCAGGTGGCCCACGCTGCCCAAAGACGTCATGGACTTTGTCTCCTCCTGTACGGTGTGTGCAGCCAACAAAGTTGCGCACTCCAGAGCAGCCGGTCTGCTCCAACCTGGCTGCATATTGCTATGGATTTTGTTACAGATCTGCCTCTCTCTGCGGGATGCAGTGTGATCTGGGTGGTGGTGGATCATTTTTCTAAAATGGCTAATTTTGTTCCCCTGACTGGTCTGCCTTCTGCCGCTCGACGGGCTGATCTCTTCATGCAACACATCTTCCGTCTGCACGGATTGCCCCTGCATATTGTCTCGGATCGAGGGGTCCATTTCACCTCGAAGTTCTCGAGAGCACTCTGCGGCCTACTCGGTGTAAAGTTGGACTTCTCTTCAGCTTACCACCCTCAGTCCAATGGACAAGTTGAGAGGATTAACCAAATTATGGAGAACTACCTGCAGCACTTTGTCTCCAGAAGACATGATGACTGGGTGCAGCTGCTCCTGTGGGCGGAGTTCTCTTATAATAACCATACCAGTGAGTCCACCATCTCCAGTCCGTTCTTCATAGTCTACGGCCAACATCCTCGAATACCCATGCCCGGCTCTACTATGTCTCAGGTGCCTGCAGCCAACTCTACCTTCAGGAACTTTCTGCAGATATGGCAGCAGTCACGATCGTCTATTCTGCTGGCGGTGGACCGCATGAAGAGAAAGGTAGACAGTAGAAGACGAGAACCTCCCCAGTTTCTTCCAGGTACAAAGGTCTGGAATTTTACTACAGATCAATCCTGTCTCGTACAAGCTTCGACTGCCTCCTACCCTCAAGATCCCTAACTCCTTCCACGTCTCCTTCCTAAAACCCGTGGTTCTGAACCGCTACTCCAGGACTCCTAGTTCCGCAGTTCATACGGAACTTTCGAAGTGAGGGAGATCCTGGCCACCAAGAAAGTGGGAGGCAGGACGTTTTACCTGGTGGATTGGAGGGGATTTGGACCAGAGGAGAGGTCTTGGGAGCCAGAGGAGAACATTGATGCCCCTGTCCTCGTGAAGAAGTTTCTTTCCCGCTCTGGTCCCAAGAAGAGGGGGCGTAAGAGGGGGATACTGTTACGTCTATGGCCGGGGGTCGTCGTTCTGACTTACCCCTTAACGATCCCGGCCATTGACATCTTTCTTCTCGGCGTTCTCTCCCTCCAGGGAGACGCCGGCACTCTCTTTCGGGTCCTCGGACTGTGTCCCGCAGGGCGCGCGCGCCCGCGCGTGCATGGCCTAACATCAGCCTAACAGCTGCCTAACATCAATTATCAGCCCAAATGGCTGCTGGACTATAATAAGGGGCCCTGCCCACTGGTTCCTTGCCTGAGAGTTGTTGTGTATCCTAGTTTGTCTTACTAAAGGTCTCCCAGTGTTTTCCAGTACCCAGTGTTACCCGTTCATGCTGCCTGTACCCTGTATCCCGCGCTATCGTACCTGCTGTGAAAGTCAAGTTGTGTCTTCCCGCTGCATCCGCGGCGTCACCTGCTGTGAAAGTCAAGTCGTGTTCCTGCCACTGTCTACATTGCCTCAGGTACCCATTCAGAACTATAGACATTGTTTTGTACCTTGTTGGCCAGCTGCTACCCCGCTACACGGTACGGCCCAGTGGGTCCACACCCCGCGCCGTGACAGTACTTAATTCTACACATGCAGTGCACCACATTTATTAACTGTTTTAGACTAATATGAAAAGGAACATGATCTAGCTGGAAAGAGGCATGGTTTAAATGCACTGCGGTGTCGCAAAACTGTGCCCAAATTTTTGAGCAAAAAATGTTGGCAACCTCGGACTGCCTGTCCCAAGTTTACGCTGTCTAAATCATAAACAACATAAGTAAATCTGTCCCATAGTTTCCCATTCACATCTCCGAGGAGAGGTTGGGTAAAAACAAAGCACCTGGCTAAGACATAGAGGCACATTGAAAAAGCTTATGTCCATAGCAGATGTGCGAGTTGTTATGGTTCAATAGAGCACAATGACTAACTTTGTGAGACCAGCAGCTCCGCTGCTTCTGTGAAAAGGGAGAATAGATAACTATTCTTCCCCCTATTGCTATATAAGGGGAGATCAGGATCCACATACAGTACTCACTATCACTGGTATGAATAGGAAACGTCAAAGTCTAGCATACTAGCCGATAGCAAACCACAAGCATCAGCAGCCTGATTCAATTTTGTATTTGTCAGAAGATCACAGGGTCAGTCTTACATACTCTGCAAAATTTTGGCCATAACAGAGCATCCCTTGGGGAGTCAAAGAATGTAATATAGTCAAGCGCCACCACTAGGATAAATGATTAAATATGGAACATTTAACGGAGGCAGTATTTTTTTTATATCCATGAACTGCACCCTTTCCACCGCAAACAACTGTGATAAGGTGTCTTTACCAAAGATGTGTAGCAGCCAATTTGCCTGTATCAGACCCCTCTGCTTGCTCCGGAACTTTATATTACAGTATATGTATATTATTACGATGGAGTCTATTTCCCAGGTTGTCTGTTTTTCAATCTGTGCAGCCACATCTCGATTATTTTTCAGAGTATCCCTCTGCATAAGTACAATGGTGTCCTCTACCTCATTGATTCTACCCTTCACTGCTGTGGTTCGCTTGGACAACTTTTGAAGGTCATGGCAGATTATAAATATGTTTTCTTTAATACCACTGTAACGTCCGTGGTCGCTGACCACGAACTCCTTCCATCCAGTCAACGCCCTTCTCTCCAGAGATGTCTGCACATACGGCCGTCCTGTTTCACAGTGACCACCAGGGTGTGCTCGCGAGCTCAGTCCAGACTTAAGAAGCCAGAGCGCACGCATTTGGGAGATTGAGCTGATTGCTCCCAGAGCACCCTGGGCTACAAGAAGGTCTCAGCCCCTTCCTCCCACGCCTGAGCGTTGTTGTCGTATCCTAAGTTTGTCTTGCAAATGGTCCCCTAATGTTTCCTACTCCCAGTGTTCCCTGTTCCTGTATCCTGTAACCTGTATCCTGATCTAGTGCCGTGCTGAGCTGTTGCCGTGCTGTACTGTATACCACGCCTGTCCTGCTACTCCACGCCTGATGTCTACCTGCTGCCTAGTCCTAGCCAAGCCTGCCTTGCTACTGTCCGAGCTGCCACAGGTACCCTATATGAACTATAGACTCTGACCTACGCCCTGTTGGCCAGCTGCCATACCGCCAAGGCGGTACGGTCCAGTGGGTTCACGAACCCTACGTGACAACCACCTTATTTGTGATTCAGTGTAGAAAAAGTCTTGGTGCACTGACTAATCACGGCAAATACATCTGCTGTGGTCGGTTCAGGTATTAAAATCTGTGTAACACTTGCCTGTGAGGAGCACAGGCAAGGCCGGCCTTAGGGGTGTGTGAGCGCACAGGGTGCTGCACCCTCCCAGCATGTAGAGGGCGCCACTGGGCTCTGCCTCTACTCTGTGCTCTGTTCTTAGTTAGACACACGGAGTAAATAAGAGCCGAGGAGGAAGCTCCGCCCACAGCCCGTCCTGCAAGAAGCCTGTGATCCTGTCAGCAAGGAGAGATGGTGAGTTTCTTTGTGTGTCTGCGTGTGTATGTGTGTATATGTGTGTGTATACAGTATGCGTCTCTGTGTTTGTATGTGTATATGTTACAGTGTGTGTGTGTGTTTGTGTGTGTGTGTGTGTGTGTGTGTGTGTGTGTGCGTGTGCTTGTGTATGTGTGTGTGTGTGTGTGTGTGTGTGTGTGTTTGTCTCTTTGTAAAAGTGTGTGTTCAATATTAAAGTAGAACAGATAAAACAAAGATATCTGTGCTGCCTCCTATATACCCTGCTGCCCCTATGTACCCTGCTGCCCCTATATACGCTGCTGCCCCTATATATCCTGCTGCCCCTAAATATCCTGCTGCCCCTTATATAACCTGCTGCCCCTTATATATCCTGCTGCCCCTTATATACCCTGCTGCCACTATATACCCTGCTGCCCCTTATATACCCTGCTGCCCCTATATACCCTGCTACCCCTTATATATCCTGCTGCCCCTTATATACCTTGCTGCCCCTATATACCTTGCTGCCCCCTATATAACCTGCTAACCCTATATACCTTGCTGCCTCCTATATAACCTGTGCCCCCTATATATTCTGTTGCCCCTTCATACCCTGCTGCCCCTATAAAGCCTGCTGCCCCTATATATCCGGCTGTCCCTTATATAACCTGCTGCCCCTTATATACCCTGCTGCCCCTATATACCCTGCTGACCCTTATATATCCTGCTGCCTCTATATACCCTGCTACCCCTTATATACCCATCTGCCCCTTATATACCTTGCTGTCCCTATATACCTTGCTGCCTCCTATATATCCTGCTGCCCCATATATACCCTGCTGCCCCTATATACCCTGCTGCTCCTATATATCCTGCTGCCCCCTATATATCCTGCTGCCCCTTATATACCCTGCTGCCCCTTATATACCCTGCTGCCCTTATATACCCTGCTGCCCTTTATATACTCTGCTGCCCCTATATACCCTGCTGCCCCTTATATACTCTGCTGCACCTCATATACCCTGCTGCCCCTTATATACCCGGCTGTCCATTACATTCCCTGCTGCCCCTTATATACCCTGCTGCTCATGATATACTCTGCTGCGTGTGTGTGTGTGTGTGTGTGTGTGTGTGTGTGTGTGTGTGTGTGTGTTTATATGTGTCTGTGGGTATAGTTATCATCTACGACATTATCTGTACTCAGAGTTATCACTGTGTTATCAGCTGTGTTACATAGGACTGCAGGTAACACTACTACATTATTTATACTCAGAAAGTTATCACTGTGTGTTATCTGTGGTGTTACATAGGACTGCAGATAATATCCACTACATTATCTGTACTCAGAGAGTTATCACTGTGTGTTATTTGTGGTGTTATATAGGACTGCAGGTGACATCTACTACATTATCTGTACTCAGAGAGTTATCCCTGTGTTATCTGTGGTTTTACATAGGACTGCAGGTAACGTCTACTACATTATCTGTACTCAGAGAGTTATCACTGTGTTATATGTGGTGTTACATAGGCTTGCAGGTAACGTTTACTACGTTATCTGTACTCAGTTATTACTGTGTGTTATCTGTGATGTTACATGGGACTGCACATGAAATCTACTACATTGTTACATAGGACTGCATGTGAAATCTTCTACATTATCTGTACTGGGTATATATGGGTCTGTGTAGCGTCCATGGCCATGGGCCGTTGGGTTTTCTCACCTCCCGATGCCCGCAGCCATGGATCGGTGAGCGCTGGTCCCCATTTCCTTCCTAGGAGACGCCAGCACTCACTTCCGCTCCGGTCTGCTGTGTCCCATAGGGTGCGCGTGCACGCTCGTGCACGCTCTTAAAGGGACAGCGCGCGCACATGAAAATAATCATCATCATCAATCCACATGATTTCCTGGTCTATAAGATGGTCCCAGCCCTTCTGATCCTTGCCTAGCATTGTAGATCCCGTCAGACAAACCGGTACTTCCACCAATAGGAAGGATGTTCTGAAAATTTCCCAAAAGTCCTTGTATGATACATCAGTGTTTCCCAGAATACTTTCCACTCAGGTAGACCATGAATATAACATTTATAGCTATATAGAAAGAAGCTTGGAAAAAAGGGAATATGTTAAAAAAACGAGCATAAACCAAAAGATATCCCACACCCCAATAAAAAATGAGAATGTCAGAATTACAGAAAGGCATTGAAGCCAAAACTCTCATTATGACCTCGTGGGGCCAGGCAACCCAACTTATAAATCCAACGAATTTCTAGTCTGGCAAGTTTTTTCATGGCATTACCTACTCTGGATCCCAGATGTAGTCTGTCGATCCCTCTGAATTTGAGTAGTTTAGAGTTACAATGGTGGAACAGCTTGAAATGTTTGGGTAATGTTTTTAGCTTCAGGATATCCAATTCATCCTTAGCTTTTTCAATGTCATGAATATGCTCTCGCACTCTCACTCGAAATTCTCTGGTTGTGAGACCAATGTAGATTTTCCTGCATGGACAGATGGCATAATAAGTGACACATGTAGAGCTGAAGGAAATATTTTGAGTAATTTCAAAAACCTTTCCATTAGCAGAATCTGCAAAATTAGTGGCACGTTCGATGTTGGCACAGGCTTTGCAAGAACAACATGGAAAACAGCCCCACTTTTGACCCGGAGAAGTTGTGTTTCTCTGGTATATAGTGACGGTGTACTAGTTGGTCCTTCAAATTTTTTGCTCTCCTAGCTGTTATTTGTGGTACACTAGGTATATGTATTCCCAGAGAAGAATCAGCCTTAAGGATCTGCCAATGATGGTTAAGGATTTGGGTCATGTCAGACCACTGGGAGTGATATGTGGTGATCATCCTAATGGACTGACATTCCTTATGTTTATTTGTGTTAGGGAAAAGAAGACTTTCCCTGGGCTTAGATCTGGCACATCTGTATCCCCTTTTAATTGATCTATTGGAGGAAGTTGAACAAATTTATTTCATTCTCAGGAATTGTCCCACTGGTATTCCTCTGAGAGTGGATGGAAGATGAGTGGACTTTGCATGAAGTAGGGAATTTATGGTTGTACTTTTTCTGAAGACGTCAGTTTCAATGCTTCCCTTATCATTGACCTGTATTTTAATGTCTGGGAAGTCCATTTCCCTTCCACTTTTATAGGTTAATTTGACATTAATGTCGTTGTCATTCAGTCTGTCCATCAAAGAAGTTAAGTCATCTGGAGTGCCTTCCCAGATGAATATAACGTCATCAATATATCTGATCTAGTTATGTATTTTTTCCATATCCTGGAGAAGATCAGAGACAAAGATTTGTCGTTCCCATGCTCCCAAAAAGAGATTAGCATACAAAGGGGCACATGTAGCAGTAGTAGTAACTTACACAGATCATCAACCGGATTACTTGATCTAAGAGCCCAGGCTACTGCCCTCAAACCGTTCTCATGTCTTATAGACGTATATAAAGATTCCACATCGGCCGTTACTATCACCATGTTATCATCCAGAGTGATGCCTTCCAGAAGATTAAGTGCTGCCGTGGTATCTTTAATAAAGGAGGGCAGATGAGATACTAGAGGTTTCAAATAATGATCAATGAATCTACAGACGGCTTCACAAAGACTTTCATTAGCTGATATGATCGGCCTTCCCGGTGGATCTACTATATTCTTGTGAATTTTAGGTATCAGGTAAAACGTCGAGATCTGTGGATTGTTTGACACTAGGGCCTCAAAAATGTATTTAGGTATTATACCTATATCAAAGGCTTCCTGTAAGATTTCCATAAGTTGTCTATGAAAACATAACAGAGGATTGGAGGTAGCATGTAGTATCATTAAGCAGTTTGAATGCTTGCTTCTCATACATGGTTTTGGGCCATATAACAGTATTTCCCCCTTTGTCAGCGGGTTTAATCTCAACTTCCTTCAAAGCTTTGAGTTCTCTCAAAGCTTTGCGTTCATCATATGTAAGATTATCTTTGCAATTCCTAACGGAAAGTTGTTCCAAATCTTTTGTAACAAGACTAACAAAAATATCTACCGCTGGACATAGACTTAACGGTGGAAATTTGTCCGATTTTTTCCTAAGGGAAACTGGGAATTTGCTTACCTGTTTTTCAATAAATAAAGCTTGTAAGAATTCCAAAGTTGCTAATGCTTCCAATTCCTCTGGAGTGGTAAAATATGCCTTCAAAATCCTTCTTATTATACAGTTTTTTTAAAACCAATTTACGAGCAAAGAGATGTACATCTTTGATCACTGTAAATAAATCTAATTTGTTCTCCTATTGCTTCCGGGGCAGCAACACAGCAAACCAATACAGCTACATTAAAGAGGCTCTGTCACCAGAATTTCAAACCCCTATCTCGTATTGCAGCAGATCGGCGCTGCAATGTAGATTACAGTAACGTGTTGTTTTTTTTTCAAAAACGAGCATTTTTGGCCAAGTTATGACCATTTTTATATTTATGCAAATGAGCCTTTCTTAAGTACAACTGGGCGTGTTTAAAGTTAAGTCCAAGTGGGCGTGTATTGTGTGTGTGTACATCTGGGCGTTTTTACTTGTTTTACTAGCTGGGCGTTGTGAATAGAAGTGTATGATGCTGACGAATCAGCATCATCCACTTCTCTTCGTTAACACCCAGCTTCTGGCAGTGCACAGACACACAGCGTGTTCTCGAGAGATCACGCTGTGACGTCACTTCCTGCCCCAGGTCCTGTATCGTGTCGGATGAGCGAGGACACATCGGCACCAGACGACGTCACAACCCTGGAGAACACGTGGTGTGTCTGTGCACTGCCAGAAGCTGGGTGTTAACGAAGAGAAGTGGATGATGCTGATTCGTCAGCATCATACACTTCCATTCACAACGCCCAGCTAGTAAAACAAGTAAAAACGCCCAGATGTACACACACAATACACGCCCACTTGGACTTAACTTTAAACACGCCCAGTTGTACTTAAGAAAGGCTCATTTGCATAAATATAAAAATGGTCATAACTTGGCCAAAAATGCTCGTTTTTGAAAAAAAACAAAATGTTACTGTAATCTACATTGCAGCGCCGATCTGCTGCAATACGAGATAGGGGTTTGAAAATCTGGTGACAGAGCCTCTTTAACTACCATGAGCCGCCCCTCGTCACTCCAGCCAATCGGTGAGTCAGACTCATCTGTCATTCCTCTTTCCTTCTTAAAAAACACAAATCTATTGGCCAAACCTTTTCATCTAAGGAAGTCCCGAACACCTCCTTAATCACGCCTCCTGAGGAGAACTACGACAAAACGTGCGTCGAGGCGGGCAAACACGCTAGTCACTCGCCATTTCACTGCATTCTTTGGGTCATGTAAGTTAGAACTGTCTGTGCTTGCATTTGCATGTATAATATTGTCTTGAGTCACAGTATAACTCTCTTATGAACATATATATTTTGCTTCACAAGTTGAGATTTTGTGTGTGTTGTCAGTTTGCATGTGAGATATTATTACCATCTATTTACTGACTGCTACTGATTCACTATAACTATATATGCGTTACATACCCATGCTAATTTATTTGATTTGACATATATAAGCTGTGTTTGCATCCTTGCTGACCAATTTCTCTTTTTTAACTCTTTGTATGTCTATTGATTTTGTATCTATTCAATAAAATATAATATATTTTTATTCATGGTTTCCATGCTCCCATATATTTTTTTCATTTTGGTTATATACCTGCTCATCCACTGTCATGTTCTGTCAAGCCAGAGCTTCCACATCACCAGGTTCAGGTGAGATAGTTTTGGATAGTGTTGCCGAAGTGCAGGAAGCAAGAGCAAATCTTTCCAGCCTGGCAACTACTGCATGCTGGTTGGTCGCTGCTGTATCTTCCCGCTCTGGAGACTTGGCACCATGTTTGGCCTCCACCCCACTGCTCCACTCGTCAATGTTTTGCCTGTCATGTCCCTTAGCCATCTTCCAGGAAGGATATCTATACACGGCAAACCTGTCCGCTGTTTAATCAGGATTATGAGGGTATTCTAGACTTTAACCCCTATCCGCACCAGGACGTAACTGTCCGTCGTTGTGGGAGGTTACTTCCCGCACGAGGACGTACAGTTACTGAGTTAATCCCGGTGCACACTGTCGGCGACAGTGTGCACCGGGAATCGGGAGGTCAGCTGTCGCCAACAGCTGACACTCCCCTCTTGCCGGCCAGCGGTCCTTTGCCGCTGATTTCGGCGCATTAACCCCTTAAATTCGGCGATCGGGTGCAATCGCCGAATTTTAGGGGTTTCTAACATATCGGCAGACCCCCGTCCGAAATCGCGGGGTCTGCCGATAGTTTGTATGGCAAACGGAAGCCAAACAATGGCTTCCGGGTCTGCCATGGATGGAAGCCCATCAGGACCAACCTTCGGCTGGTCCTGATAGGCTTCCTGTCAGAGTGACAGAAAGTCACTGTGCCGTTACCGATGCACACTGTCGGCGACAGTGTGCATCGGGAACTGGGAGATCAGCTGTCCCCGACAGCTGACACTCTCCAGTGTTGCCGATCAGCGGCTCATCGCCGCTGATTTCGGCAATTAACCCGTTACATGCGGGGCTCGATTGCGATCTCCGCATGTAGCGGGTTTGTAGCGCATCAGCAGCCCCCATGCAATCGTGGGGGCTTCTGATGCTTGTGATGGCACCTGGGGGCCAGACAACGGCCCCCAAGTCTGCCATGTATGTCAGCCTATGAGGATCAGCCTCTGCTGATCCTCGTAGACCAACTGTCAGAGTGACTGTGACGTCACACTGACAGTTGGAATACATTACACTACCTAGGTAGTGTAATGTATTCTAGCAGCGATCAGAGCTGCAGGTCAAAAAAAAAGAAGTGTAAAAAGTAAAAGAAAAGTTAATAAACAAAAATATAAAGTGTAAAAAGTTAAAAAAAAGTTAATAAAAATGTTTTATAAAAGTGTAAAAATAAAAGGTTTTGTTTTCCTATAATAAGTCATTTATTATAGGGAAAAAATGAAAACGTTAAAAAAAAGTACACATATTTGGTATCGCCGCGTTCGTAACGACCCAATCTATGAAACTATAATGTTAATTTTTCTGCACGGTGAACGCCGCAAACAAAATAAACGGAAAACTGTCAGCGTCGCTATTTTTTGGTCACCACCCCTCCCAAGATAGAGAATAAAAAGTGATCAAAAAGTCTCATTTACCCCAAAATGGTACCAATAAAAACTACAACCCGTCCCGCAAAAAACAAGACCTCCCACAGCTTTTTTGACGAAAAAATAAAAACGTTACGGCTAAAAATAACGTGTCCCAGAAAATAAATTATTTTATAGAAACGTAATTTTATTGTGCAAACGCTGCAAAACTTAAAAAAATCTATACACATATGGTATCGCCATAATCGTACCGACCGGCAGAATAAATTAAAACGTAATTTATTGCGCACGGTGAACGCTGTAATAAATAAAGAATTTAAAGCGCCAAAATCGCTGTTTTTTGGTCACCTTAGCTCTAAAAAAGATCCTGAGGGGCCAAAATGCTGACTATACCCGTAGAAAAATTCCTTGAGGGGTGTAGATTCCAAAATAGGGTCACTTTTGGGGGGTTCCCACTGTTTTGGTCCCTCCGGGGCGTTGCAAACCCGACATGGCACTGAAAACCAATCCAGCAAAATCTGCGCTCCAAAATCCAAAAGGCGCTCCCTCCCTTCTGAGCCTTGCTGTGGGTCCAAACATCAGTTTACGACAACATATGGGGTATTGCCGTAATCGGGAGAAATTGCTTTACAAATTTTGGGGTGCTTTTTCTCCTTTATTCCTTGTAAAAATGAAAAAATTCTATGTTTCCACAGAAAAATAGGTGATTTTCATTTTCACAGACTAATTCCACTAAATTCTGCAAAAAAACTGTGGAGTCAATATGCTAACTATACCCCTAGAAAAATGCCTTGAGGGGTGTAGTTTCCAAAATGGGGTCACATTGGGGGGGTTTCGACTGTTTAGGTACCACAAGACCTCCTCAAACCTGACATGGTGCCTAAAATATATTCCTAAAAAAAGGAGGCCCCAAAATCCACTAGGTGCTCCTTTGCTTCTGAGGCCGGTATTTCAGTCCATTACCGCACTAGAGCCACATGTGGGGTATTTCTAAAATCTGCAGAATCTGGGCAATAAATATTGAGTTGCGTTTCTCTGGTAAAACCTTCTGTGTTACAGATTTTTTTTTATTACAAATGAATTTCGGCAAAAAAAATGAAATTCGTAAATTTCACCTCTACTTTGCCTTAATTCCTGTGAAACGCCTAAAGGGTTAAAATATTTTCTGAATATTTATATATGGGGACTTTCTAATATATAAGGCCCTCAAAGCCACTTCAGAACTGAACTGGTCCCTGAAAAAATAGCCTTTTGACATTTTATTGAAAATATGAGAAATTGCTGCTAAAGTTCTAAGCCTTGTGAGGTCATAGAAAAATAAAAGTACGTGAAAAAAAATGATGCAAACATAAAGTAGACATATGGGGGATGTTAACTAGTAACTATTTTATGTGGTATTACTATCTGTTTCACAAGCAAATACATTTAAATTTAGAAAAATGCTAATGCTAATTTTTGCTAAAATTAGAAGTTTTTCACAAATAAATATTGAATTTATCGACCAAATTTTTTCACTAACATAAAGTACAATATGTCACGAGAAAACAATCTCAGAATCGCTCGGATAGGTAAAAGCATTCCGAAGTTATTACCACATAAAGTGACACATGTCAGATTTGAAAAAATCATCTGTGTCCACAAGGCCAAAACAGGCTGTGTCCTAAAGGGGTTAAGGTCTTCTATTAACAGAATGTATGGAATGGTGGTGGTGAGGGGAGATATGAAAAGAGTTTTTTTCCACCCTTAATGGCCAACTATGCACACAAACTATTCTGTAGAAATAGTGGTATATTTATTTATTTAAAATATTCTAACAATAGAAACATAAATATTTTCATACTTTTTGAAGAAACAAAAATGATGTGTCAAAACTAAATTGCCGACTAGTACAGTAAATTCAATGCTTTGCTTTGATTGAAAAAAAAAAAAAAAAGCCTATAACTATTTAAATGATATATGGCATTTGCTCATAATTAGAATTCCCTAGTTAAAATCTTTCAGTCTCTTTAGGCTCCAATTTGTAAGTTATGAAGTATATATACCACTGCTACTTCTCTGTACACTTTGTAAACAATGATGATATCTAGTGGAATTTGGCTAGTACGATTTTTACAATGATGATTGAGTATATAAATATAGAGTGAAGAGACCGTAGCATTTAAAGTAGAAAAATTTTGTTTTCTTTAATTCTTCAAAATATAGACATGCAACGTTTCAACCCTGTCAGGCTCTTTCTCAAGCATTGAGTATATAAATAGGAATGACTGGACTTCTTATTGGATTACTTGTACAGGACTCGACTACACTAATACTTGTGCAGACAATTATCACTATAAAGACTAAGCCATTGCCTATTTACAGTAGCAGAATGATCTTTCCTTGGAACAGAAGGTATTCTCCTACAAATATCTATTTATTTGGTAGTTAAAAGCTATGTACACCTTCGAGGGCATTTTTTTTGTGATTATTTTTTTAATAAATAGATCAGTCAGTGTGTTTAGTGTAACATTGTTGGCGGGTCACGCAGGATCCACATGTAATCTGTCACATCTAAGTTATGAACTAAGATGTGATAGTTTACAGGTGGATCCCGCATCACAGACATGCAGGACCCACCGACACTGAACCCGTCAGGTCCGCGGGACTGACGGATTCACTGTAAAATGAGCAATACAGCTGTTCTGTATAGAGAATACAGAACAGCAGTATCTCCAAAAGTAAAATGATTTATTAAAAAAGACTAATTACAAAGTTACACTAAACACAGTGACTGATCTGTTTATTTAAAAAAATGCCCTGAAAAGTGTACATAGCCTTTAAGTTGTTGTAGCAAATTGCCTTTGATATGTATACTACAGTAGTATTATTTATGTTACTTTGCATTTGCTAAATCTATCACCAATTGTCAGTGGCTAGCATAGGGACAATGTGGGCATATTTAAGGGAAACTGCTTTAAGTCCCTTCATCTCTAACATCTAGTAACATTTTATCAGCTTTAGACACTGCCTTTGTGGCAAGACAAGACATAAACAAGTTATTAAATGTGCAGTCTTTATGTTTCATAACTAGACCCACAAGGGTGTTCCTTTACATTACTTACAGTTTTATACATATATTTTGCAGGATGGGCCTCTGAATATTGCAAGTGTTCATTGAATGTGTAGTAAATACAGGTGAAATATGAGGCTCCATTGAAGCAGCTTAGGAAATAGACCATGCAGAAAGTTTGCAATGCAGTCAATAATGTTTGTTTGGCCTAAGAGGACAACCCCCCAAAACTGCACACAGGTAGGATCAAACATTGTCTTGTTACCTTGTGTCTATATACAGATTTAGTGTTTTCCTGTGGGGTGCTCTCTCTAACTGATCATCACATAACAATGCACTAACAGACAGCATTGAATGCATTATTTATTGACCTTCATTAAAGTTATAGTCTACCTTAGACAAGGGAGTTGCCCTACTTGGAACGCCTCAGTTAAAGTGGTTGTTTCATTAAGAAAACCCCTGTCCATGATTTGTTAAGGCATATTGACATAATTAATAAGGATCTTCTATATCAGATCTTCTATATCAGGACCACCTTTGTCAGCCAGGGCAGAATGTTACTTAGTGAGAGCAGTTCCCGCTCTGGCAGACCCAGCCCATATATTACATGGTTGTCATCATGCAACACCTGAAAGTCCAGCCTCATCTTCCCTCAGGAATACCGGCTGATCATCGTCGGTTTCTGAAGCTGGATCCATGGCGATCAGCTGATCGCGATACCAGCTTGAATATAATAAGCGGGACATCCCCTTTAATAAGAGTGGAGAAGTGGTGCAAAAAGTTGCTTTCTCTGTGAAGAACTCAGCAAGTGTACATTATACAGGTGCCCTATGGATTTTGACAGGAGCTAATTTTTCTTTTTATTGTGTAGGGCTTAGTGTCCACTTCTCTTTGTGAGATCAACACATTCTCAAGGGTTGAGAGTGCAGATCAGACATTTTTTAACATGGAGCATACCCAAAAAAAAAAAAAAACTATAGACTTTTTTTTCTGATTTTTAAATATACATATATACTAGTCCTTCTCAATGAATTAGCATTTCATCAAAAAGTTAATTTATTTCAGTAATTCAATTGGGTCTGGTGTCTCTCCTCTTCCTCTTGACAATACCCTATAGATTCTCTATGGGGTTTAGGTCAGGCGAGTTTGCTGGCCAATCAAGCACAGTGATACTGTGGTTATTAAACCAGGTGTTGGTGGTTTTGGCAGTGTGGGCAGGTGCCAAGTCCTGCTGGAAAATGAAAATCAGCATCTCCATAAAGCTTGTCAGCAGAGGGAAGCATGAAGTGCTCTAAAATTTCCTGGTAGACGGCTGCGTTGGCGCTGGACTTTATATAACGCAGTGAACCAACACTGCTGCTCAGTAGTCCAATGGAAGTCAGATGGAAGTTCAGATGGAAGTCAATTTTTCATTTAATTTGGAAATCAAGGTCCCAGGGTCTGGAGGAAGAGTGGAGAGGCATCAATCCAAGTTGCTTGCGGTGCAGTGTGAAGTTTCCACAGTCAGTGATGGTTTGGGGAGCCATGTCATCTGCTGGTGTTGGTCCACTGTGTTACATGAAGTCCAGAGACAACGCAGCCGTCTACCAGGAAATTTTCGAGCACTTCATGCTTCCCTCTGCTGACAAGCTTTATGGAGATGCTGATTTCATTTTCCAGCAGGACTCGACCCCTGCCCACACTGCCAAATGTACCAATACCTGGTTTAATAACCACAGTATCACTGCACTTGATTGACCAGCAAACTCGCCTAACCTAAACCCCATAACGAATCTATGGGGTATTGTCAAGAGGAAGATGAGACACCAGACCCAACAATGCAGACGAGCTGAAGGCCGCTATCAAAGCAACCTGGGCTTCCATAACACCTCAGCAGTGCCACAGGCTGATCGCCTCCATGCCACGCAGCCTTGATGCAGTAATTCATGCAAAAGGAGCCCCAACCAAGTATTGAGCGCATATACTGTACATACTTTTCAGTAGGACAACAAGTATTAAAAATCGTTTTTGAAATTGAGCTTATATAATATTCAAATTTTCTGAGAGACTAAATTTTGGGTTTTGATTAACTGTTACCATAATCATCAACATTAAAAGAACAAAATGCTGGAAATAGACCACTCTGTGTGTAATGAGTCTATATAATATATGAGTTTCACTTTTTGAATTGAATTACTGGCATAAATTAACTTTTTGATGATATTCTAATTTATTGAGAAGTACTAGTATATATATATATATATATATATATATATATATGTGTATATATATATATATATATATATATATATATGTGTGTGTGTATATATATATATATATATATATATATACACTACCGTTCAAAAGTCTAGGGTCACTTAGAAATTTCCTTATTTTTGCAAGAAAAGCACAGTTTTTATCAATGAAGATAACATTAAATTCATCAGAAATACACTCTATACATTGTTAATGTGCTAAATGACTATTCTAGCTGCAAACGTCTGGTTTTTAATGCAATATCTAAATAGGTGTATAGAGGCCCATTTCCAACAACCATCACTCCAGTGTTCTAATGGTACATTGTGTTAACTAACTGTGTTAGAAGGCTAATGGATGATTAGAAAACACTTGAAAACCCTTGTGCAATTATGTTAGCACCGCTGTAAACAGTTTTGCTGTTTAGAGGAGCTATAAAACTGACCTTCCTTTGAGCTAGTTGAGAATCTGGAGCATTACATTTGTGGGTTCGATTAAACTCTCAAAATGGCTAGAAAAAGAGAGCTTTCATGTGAAACTCGACAGTCTATTCTTGTTCTTAGAAATGAAGGATATTCCATGCGAGAAATTTCCAAGAAACTGAAGATTTCCTACAACGGTGTGTACTACTCCCTTCAGAGGACAGCACAAACAGGCTCTAACCAGAGTAGAAAGAGAAGTGGGAGGTGCCGCTGCACAACTGAGCAACAAGACAAGTACATTAGAGTCTCTAGTTTGAGAAATAGACGCCTCACAGGTCCTCAACTGGCAGCTTCATTAAATAGTACCCGCAAAACGCCAGTGTCAACGTCTACAGTGAAGAGGCGACACATCTTTAATGGAGTGGCCAGCGCAGTCACCAGATCTCAACCCCATAGAGCTGTTGTGGGAGCAGCTTGACCGTATGGTACGCAAGAAGTGCCCATCAAGCCAATCCAACTTGTGGGAGGGGCTTCTGGAAGCATGGGGTGAAATTTCTCCCGATTACCTCAGCAAATTAACAGCTAGAATGCCAAAGGTCTGCAATTCTGTAATTGCTGCAAATGGAGCATTCTTTGACGAAAGCAAAGTTTGAAGGAGAAAATTATTATTTGAAATAAAAATCATTATTTCTAACCTTGTCAATGTCTTGACTATATTTTCTAGTCATTTTGCAACTCATTTGATAAATATATGTGTGAGTTTTCATGGAAAACACAAAATTGTCTGGGTGACCCCAAACTTTTGAACGGTAGTGTATATATAGTGTATATATGTAGATGTAGCCATAATTATGTTGACTCTTAATGCATTAAATACTTGACTTTTTCAATGGCTTTTCAATTTCTTTTGTTGTGATATCACACTGCAGCAAGTTATCTGAGTTAAGATAAACTTGGCTACATCTGTATATATAGTATATATGTTTAAATACAATAAACGAAGATATAAAATGTGTTATATTTTCAGTTTCTATATCAGTTGGTCTTAGAAATGGATTGCAATACATTGTACTGTGTTATATTTACGCTAATTCTCCTTAGAGTAGAACACAGTTTACATAATATTTATGATTATTTATGCAATTTTTCCCTTTTTTTAGTTTGTTTTCACTACTATTCCCACATTCTTTATTTTGTTGTTATCTATTAAAATAGAAAAGTTCAAGTGTTCTTTATGTCAGCTATTTTACTAGACATTCAAGTTGCCATCTTACTTTTCATTGCCTCCTAAAAGATCACGGATATTAAAAAATGAAAGCCAATAATTCCCATGTTTCTGGATTTATAATTTTAGGTTTATCTACTAATCCAAATGTGGAAACATTGTTGTTCACTGTTTTCTTGATCATTTACACGGTGGCTTTGATTGGTAACATAATTATCTTTACGCTCTCCAGTACTGACTCTGGTCTTAACACACCTATGTACTTCTTTTTGGGATTCTTGGCATCTCTTGACATCTTTTCTACATCAACTATTGTACCTAAGATGCTTACAGGTTACATTACAAATTCTAAGGCCATTTCGTACTATGGATGTGTTGCCCAGTTGTTTTTTTTCCTTTGGCTTGTTGGTACTGAAATTCTCCTTCTTGTAGTTATGGCCTATGACCGATACATTGCAATTGGCAATCCTTTGCATTATGCTATGATAATAAGTAGATCGGTCTGTATTAAAATTACAATCATTATCACATTTATAGGTTTAGTGAATTCAATGACACATACATATTGCACCTTTCGGCTCCCATACTGTGATGATAACAAGATCAATCATTTTTTCTGTGAGATAATGCCTTTACTGAAACTTGCATGTGCAGACACCTACATAAATGAGATTGTGGTATTTACAGCCGATTTTTTCTTTGGTATTTGTTGTTTTTTCGTAACTTTTATCTCATATATTTTTATAATCAAAACTATTTTAAAGATACAAACTGCTGAAGGCAAATACAAAGCCTTCTCTACTTGTGGCTCACATTTAATTGTTGTATGCATGTATTATGCGGCCATCATTACCACTTACATCCGCCCCCGGTCTACTCTGTCTTTAGAGAAAGATAAAATAATCTCTGTTCTTTACGCTGTAATTACGCCAACATTAAACCCTATAATATATAGCCTGAGGAATAAAGAAGTGAAAGAGGCATTCCGAAGGACTGTCAGAAGACTGATATAGAAGTTCATAATAAGAGAAAACTACATCCATACGGAAGACTATTTATGGACCTCAGACAATTGGTTGATTTAAAGCAGAGTTTCCCAACCTTTTGGAACTTGTGAACTATATTCAACTTTGAGTTGTAGTTGGGAGCCACATTCAAGTAAAAAATGGAGGAAGATGTAGTAAATGTGCAGATACAAGAAATCATGAAATTGCAAACATTTGCTGATACATATTTCAGTGTGAAATTTAACACTAGTTTTATATCATCCAAATTGTCACTGTTCAGTGGTTAGGATGTGTCTGTAATAATGTCAATGGCAAGTTCATATGCTCATAACTCAGGACTCCTATGGCAAGGAAAAGAACAGGGGGTCACAAGCCACTGGTTGGGAACCACTGATTTAAAGTATGAAAAGAAGGAAATCCATCTACTGTTTTCATTTTTGTGAAAATTATTTGAGATCTGCATATAAAGCACATAGTAAGAAAAACTAGTCTTTACAAAGAGACATGGTTCACACATCCAATGATTTACAGTGATCTAATAATGATCAGCAGAATTTTTCAAAAATGAACATGAGGTTCTTAATACACATTTTAATCAAACTGTAAAAGCCTAATTGCCACTTCACTGAAACCTCTTTTAAGTAAGTCAGTGGCGCCGAAACATATAAATGTTTTTGCAATATAGTAGAGGACACCTACATCATTAAGCGCCATTGGATTGGATTTAAGTGGATGCATTATATCTGTCATCGATCTTGTAAAAAAGGAAACCATGACGCCAGTGTGAACAGGGCCTTAGCTGTTTTACATAAGGTTGCTTTTGACAATCAGAATATTGTAGTCTCCTGCACATTTCAATCCAGTTTCTAGTTACCCCATTAGAAGTCAACAAAAGTTAAAAAAAAATAATCATAACAGATCATGATGGATTATAACAGATCCATCTTATCTGTCATGGATCCTGTAAAGACTAAATCCATGATGTCAGTGTGAACCTATTGGCTTCCGTGTGCTGTCCCTTTTTTTTTTGCTGACCCATACACTAGAATGGGTGAGACGGACCACAAATACGGACAAGAGTAGGACCTGTCTATAATTTGAAGTATGGACACACGGATCCGAAAAAAAAACAACATAAAACCTAGAAATGAATGGTTTAGCATGCTGTCCGGAAAATAAAACAATAGTACACTGAAAAAAACAATGGTTGTGTACATGAGCCTTTGTACTGTATAAATTGATTAAAAATATGTATATTAATATATTTATACCATTCAAGCATGTAAAAGTTGTATATATTTATTTCAGTAAAATCAGAGGAATGTTTCTGTTCATTATATTTTTTAATAGTGGCTATCAATGCCTATTAATTTGATTGTTTTAACAGAAACAGAAGAATGTATAGTTGCAAGAACAAAATATGTGAACCTTTTGCACTGAATAAATAGTGGTCTGATTGTTATCTAAGTAGAAATTATAGCTAAAAAACACAGTCTAACTAAACTAAACTAAACACACAAACTGTTGTGATGTTCATGTCTTTTATTGGGAACATTGAGTAAACATCCACAGTGCAGGGAGAAAAAGTGAACCCTTAACCCCTTCACGCCGCAGCCAGTTTTTGGATTTTCACTTTAGGCTGGGTTCACACGTGGCGGAATTTCACTCGAATTCCGCTGCGGACACTCCGCAGCGTTAATCCGCAGCGGAGCCGTTTCTCCATTGACTTCCACTTCTATTTAGAAGTGTTCGTCTAGACGATGCGTAAAATTCCGCTGCGGAGCATAGGCTGCGGAGCGGAATTTGGTGTCCGCAGCATGCTCTGTCTGTTGCGGACCAGTGGCGGACTGGTTGCGGACTCATGGCGGAATTTCTCCATTGACTTCAATGGAGATTCTAAATTCCGCAATGAAGTCCGCAGCTGTCATGCACATGTTATGTGTGCTGCGGATGCGTCTTGCTTTTTTGACATGACATTTCTTCATTCTGGTTGGACCTATGTATTTCTAGGTCTACA
Organism: Rhinoderma darwinii; assembly: GCF_050947455.1. NCBI lineage: Eukaryota > Metazoa > Chordata > Amphibia > Anura > Rhinodermatidae > Rhinoderma > Rhinoderma darwinii. The sequence goes on from NC_134687.1 coordinate 418,094,525, forward strand.
GCCAGAATGAGTAAGTCAATGGGGCTCCCGTAATTACGGGAGCGTTGCTAGGCGACGTCAGTAAATAGTCACTGTCCAGGGTGCTGAAAGAGTTAAGCGATCGGCAGTAACTGTTTCTGCACCCTGGACAGTGACTACCGATCCCAATATACAGCAACCTGTAAAAAAAATAGAAGTTCATACTTACCGAGAACTCCCTGCTTCTGTCTCCAGTCCGGCTTCCCAGGATGACGTTTCAGTCTAAGTGACGGCTGCAGCCAATCACAGGCTGCAGCGGTCACATGGACTGCCGCGTCATCCAGGGAGGTCGGCCTGGATGCCGAAAGAGGGACGCGTCACCAAGACAACGGCCGGTAAGTATGAAATTTGTTTTCTTTCACTAGGGAAAGTGCTGTCCCTTCTCTCTATCCTGCACTGATAGAGAGAAGGGAAGCACTTTTCCCGCAGTCCGCAGCAGCTAGTCCGCATCAATTTACTGCACATTTTGGGCAGATCCGCTGCAGAATCTGCAACGCAGATTCTGTGCGGCATTGATGCGGACAGTTGCGGAGGAAATCCGCCACGTGGGGGCATGCCCTAAGTGTTTTCCTCCCCACATTCCAAAAGCCGTAACTTTTTTATTTTTCCATCAATATTGCCGTATGAAGGCTTGTTTTTTGCGGGACGAGTTATAGATTTCCACAACACCATTTATTATACAATCTAATGTAGCAAGAAACTGGAAAAATAATATTTGCGGTGTGGAATAGGAAAAAAACAGCGATTCCTCAATATTGTGGGTGATTTTGTTTTTAAGGCGTTCACCGTGCGGTAAAAACGGCATGTTAACTTTATTCTGCAGGTCAATACGATTACAGCGCTACCAAATTTATATAGTTTTTTTATGTTTTACTACTTTTACAAGGAAATAACTGATTGTTAAAAATAAAATTTGAGTTTTGTCGCCATATTCTGAGAGCCAAAACTTTTTTCTTTTTCCATCGGTTTAGCGTTATGATAGATTATTTTTTTGCGGGACCAGCTGTAGTTTCTATTGGTACCATTTTGGGGTACATGAAACTTGGTGATCATTTTTTTATTTCATTTTTTTTGTGGGAGAAGAAGTCACCACAAAACAGCAATTCTGACAGTTTTAATTTTTCATTTGTTACGGCATTCACCGTGCGGACTAAATAATGATATATTGTAATAGTTCAGACTTTTACGAATGCGTCGATACCAGTTATGTTCATTTTTTAATTACGTTTTTTTTAACTTGTATTTATTTTTATTTTTTTATTTATTAAAAAAAATTTATATTGTGATACTGACACCCTCCTATGAAGCCTCCTAGGAGTACAAAGATAGCAGACCTGGGGGCCTTCATCAGGCCCCCAGGCTGCCATGCCAACCAATGGCACCCCCCAATCTCGCTGCGGGGGGCCGTTGAAACGTTACAGGGGGTCACCCCCTTGTTTTTAGTCATTTCAATGCCGTGGTCGCTATTGACCAAGGCATTTAACGTGTTAAACGAGTGGGATCACGCTTGAGCGGACTTCCGCTCGTTACCCGGATGTGTCGGCTGTAACACACAGCCAACATGCTCGTTTTATGGAGCGGGCTCAGCCCGTGAGCCCGCTACATACTCCCCCACCATACGGCGGATGTCGAGAAGGGGTTAATAACCTGTAGATACCGTTTTAGCAACAAACACCTCCACCAAACGTTTTGGGCCTTTCCTCCCTGCAAATGTGCTTCAGTTCATCAATATTTCTGGGATACCTCTTGTGCACAGCCCTCTTCAGGTCAGGCCACAGCATCTCAATAGGGTTAAGGTCGGCACTCTGACTTGTCCATTTCAAAACACAAATCTTCTTTTTCAACCATTCTTAAACAAAATTATAAATGTGATGGGCTATATGGAGTAATATTACCTGGTGCCCTCCAGTTGTGCCCCTCCGCCGTGGATCCACTGTTTTAGGGTCCCCTCTGTGTTATCTCAAAATGATCACAGCGCTTCTCAGACTGAGTCTAAGGCACTCTCACTGTTCACAGATTGGACAAAACTGCCCACGTGATCAGCTCTGACTAATCTGAGAACAGTGGGAGTATAACCGACTTGTAGCCTAGGAAGCGCTGCACCCATTTTGGGACAGAACAGATAGGACCCTAAAACGTCAGATTTATAGCAGAGGGGCACAACTGGAGGGCATCAGATATTATTACTCCATATACACCATCATATTTAAATGCTGTCCCGGGACCGCAGGTTTGATTTAGGTTGATTTACTTGTCTGCTTTAGGTCATTGTCTTGAAGTAATTTACTGCTGCCCTTACACTCTCCTGTAAAATGTTTTGATACACCTTTTAATTCATTGTTCTTTCAATGATCGCAAGGCGTCCAAAAAAGTAGCCTCAAACTACATTGTTCCCTCCATTATGCTTACCAGTTGGGATGATGTCTTGTTAGTGAAGTGTTCGTTTTCCTCCAAACATAATATGAATTGGGCTGAAAAGTTCCACTTTTGTCTCATCTGTTCATAAAACATTTTCCCAGAAGCATTGTGGAACATCCAGGTGGTCTCAGGCAACCTTGATATGGGCCACAATGTTTTTTTTGGACAGCAACGCCTTTCTTCTATGAACATTATTCTTGTTAAGTGTTTTTCTAACAGTGGACGCATAAACAGAGGTTTTTACCATTTGTGGATCTTTTGCTGCTACCCATTTTTACCTCTTTCAGAATTGCGCGTTGTGCTCTTAAAGAGGTTGTCCAGGCACGGACACGTGATTACCTATCCACAGGACACCTGGACCCCGCACCGATCAGCTGTTCCGGCTACCTCCAGGCACCGAATGCTATGCAGGGCATGCTGTATTCGGAGCCGGAAACAGTTGGCTCCGTACATTGCATAGAGGCCGTGCTGCAGAACAGCAACTCTGCTCCTATTTACTTGAATAGTGGCAGAGCTGTAGTACTCAGGCAGTCAGAATTTTATTTTTTAACTTTCTGTTTATGCAGGTCGATTTGGAGGTCTGTATCAGAAAAACATAGATCTAACAACTATAAAGATATATTAAGAAATGAATCAGCACAGAATGCTGGATCTACTGTACAGTAATTAGATTATCCAGTGGTTGATTTTAAGGAAATAGATAAACCAAATAATAAGTAAGATTTTATTTAGTATATTGCTTTAAAATATGATAGTAAAAAAAAAATAATTACCAATGTGGATTGTACTTGGATGCTGACAATACTTTTCTTATGTTTAACTAGAGTTGCACGATACATATAAATATTGATACTATTTCAATGCTGTGCACTCTCAAATGGATCAATACCACTGCCACACAGCTTGGGGTATGTTCACATGCTTACTAAAAAACGTCTGAAAATAATTTCAAGGGAAAACAGCACCTGATTTTCATCAGTTTTTTTAGCAACTCGCGTTTTTCGCTGTGTTTCTTACGGCCATTTTTGGAGCTGTTTTTCTATAGAGTCAATGAAAAACGGCTCCAAAAACAACTCAAGAAGTGACATGTACTTATTTTTCGCGGGCGTTTTTTTACGTGGCCGTTTTTCAAAATGGCTGCATAAAAAAACAGCTCGTCGAAATAGAATGCAGTTTTTGCCATTGAAATCAATGGCCAGATGTTTGGAGGCATTATGCTTCCAATTTTTCGGATGTTTTTCGGCCATTTACGACCCGAAAAACGTCCAAAAATAAGCCGTGTGAACATAACCTAAGTATTGTAATACATAAATGTAGTGACTAGCATGATGTGATGCGTCTGCTGCTGCACTAATGAACGCAGGCAATGGCCTTTTAGACAGAGAACATGGTGCGCACACTGCACCGCACGTCTTCAGTACCAAAACCGCTGCTCAGTAGGGCAGAACCAGTTCATTAAAGTTTAAAAAAAGTTTAAAAATAAAATGAATAATAAAATAAAGTAATGTTACATAAAAGAATCTGTAAAAAAACATAAGGTAAACGTTATTAAAAGAAAAGTCTCAATACATAAAAGAATATACACATCCCACATCCACATCATCGCGTCCATAATAACCTGCACAATAAATTTATAGCGTAATTTATAATGTGTACGCTGTAAAAGACAAGAACTGCTTTTTTTACTTATTAGGGTATGTTCACACGGCAGCGTCCATAATGGCTGAAATTACGGGGCTGTTTTCAGGAGAAAACAGCACCGTAATTTCAGCCGTTATGGCATGTTGAGGCGCTTTTTGCTGCGTCCATTACGGACGTTAAATGGAGCTGGTTTTCCATGGAGTCCATGGAAAACGGCTCCATTTACGTCTGAAGAAGTGACAGGCACTTCTTTGACGCGGGCGTCTTTTTTACGCCACGCCTTTTGACAGCGGGGCGTAAAAAAAATGACCGTGTGCACAGAACATCGTAAAACCCATTCTAATGAATGGGCAGATGTTTGCCAACGCTATCGAGCCGCATTTTCGGACGTAAATCGAGGCGTAAAATGCCCGAATTACGTCCGTAAATAAGCCGTGGAACATACCCTAAATGTGAGGCACATGGTATTATGAATTCTGAACATGTATGTGCCTCCCACATTAACCTAATGTTTCCCATTATAAAAAGTGAGAAACATGATGGGGTTAATTAATATTAATGTGGGGCACATGGAGGTTAAAAACTCATAATAACGTGCTTCACTTCAGAAAATGGAAGGACTTTTTTTATTTTATTTTTTATTGTTGGCAAAGTATCATTTTGGTATTGAGAATTGCAATACTACACAAAGTATCGTTGTCGAAGTCCAAATTCTGGTATCGTGACAACCCTGAGTTGAACCACTACTAGTAGAATTTATGTGTCTTCCAAATTGACCCCCTCACTATAGGGTCCTGTTCACACAGATTTTTTTTTGGTTCTGAAACCGCATCAGAGTCAGCGCCAAAAATGTCAGAAATCGCCCCCCATGGATTTCAATGGGAGGCAAAGGCGTTTTTTTCCTCGGTGGAAAAAAAGCGGCATGTCCATTCTTGCCAAAGTTCTGCCTGTGTTCTCTTATTGAAATCAACGGGAGGTAGAAAAAACCTGCGGTGCTCGTTTCCCAAAAATTTTCGCTGCGTTTTTTGTTTGTGGTCCTTGCATTAGATTCAATGGCCACGGACGGTCACAAAATGCTGGAAAAAAAACACTGCGAAAAACTGAGGCTAATAAGCGCGGGCAGGTCAAAATCTGTCTCAAAATTCCTGAAGGAATTCTGGGGCAGATTTTTTCTGCTTGCAAAAAACTTTGTGTGAACAGGGCCTGAAAGTCTTTTTTATTGCTTGTTTTAATTCCCTGTTTCTCAGACTATATACAATTGGGTTAACCATTGGAACAAGAATAGTATAGAACACAGCACTGATTTTATCCTGATGTGAAGCAGTAGAAGTTGATTTTGGTCGCAAGTACACAGATATTCCGGTAAGATAAAATAACCCTACGGTGATCAAATGAGAAACGCAAGTTGAAAATGTTTTTCTCTGTCCTATTGCGGAGGGGATCCTCATTACAGCACGTATAATAAACACATATGAGACTAAAGTTAAAGGAAAACATGGTAGGATTAAAACAGCACCTATACCAAAAATCATCTTTTGGTTTAGTCTAGTGTCTGAACAAGCAATTTTTAACAACGGTGGAAGATCACAGAAGAAATGTTCAATGACGTTGGACTTGCAGAAGTTCAATCTAAAGGTGTTAACAGTGTGAATAGTGGAATATACCCCACCAATTGTCCATGAGGTTGCAGCAAGCTGTACACAGACCTCTCTTTTCATGATAGTCGTATAACGTAAGGGGTTGCAAATGGCCACATATCGATCATAGGACATTACAGCTAGTAGAGTGGACTCCGTGGCTGCCATAGCCAGGAAAAAGAAGAGCTGAATTACACATCCACCAAAGGAAATTGTAATACATTTTGATATGGAGTTTACTAACAGTTTTGGAACAATAGTTGAGATGTAGCACATGTCCAAAACAGCCAAATGTTTAATAAAGTAATACATGGGTGTTTGGAGATAAGGAATGTGCAATATGATAAAGACAATCATTAAGTTTCCAAATGATCCAATTAGATAAATGATTAGAAATACGACAAAAGAAAAAATCTGAATATTCGGCTCGTTTGAGAATCCTGAAAGCACAAAGTGCATGGGAGCTGTTTGGTTTCCCATATCAAAAATACTAACTGATGCCAATATCCATCTAAAAAGGTAGATTGAAACATGTCTGGTAAACAGTCAAGTCCTTAAAACAGCATATCAGATAAGCAGGTAAAAATAAAACCAGTATTTACATGATAAGTTCACTTACATAAAGGGATTTTTGCTAAAGATCACAAGATGAAGCTGAGCTTTAAATGCTAAAAGTATCAGTGGTTGTGGCTGATTTTCCATGGGTAAATTAACTGAAAATTATACAGAAAATCATAAATCAGAATATGACACCAGGATGGATCTTTGTCTTCTCTACCAGTTCACAGCAGTCTAAATAAGTAAAGGAATTAAATCAATTTACAAAAATGAGAAATAAATAATTATAAAGAAATAAAATAAATATTTGAAAATCTACCGGTCCACAGCAGTCTTAATAAGGAAAATAAATAAATAAAATACATTAATAATTATTTGTGCTACAGCCCCAAAACATATGATCCATAGTGAGGGTGCAAGGTCACGGCTTGAGGATCAGCAAGTAAACATCCAGTATGAACAGGGCAAAGTCCAGCAACTCCTCAGTTAGAGTCAGTTATGCCATCTTAAAATAGATACAATAATCCAGGAATAAAAACTAATAGTCTCTCTCTCTGCTTGAGGGAATTCACCAGTCCACAGAGGTCTTAGGCCTTGTTCACATACGCATAGTTGCTGCACTTTTTTTTTTGCATTTTTTTAAGCCAAAACACGAATTGGTTCCAGTTGAGCAGACCTTTCTTCTGATTTTGGCTTGAAAAATACTTGCAAAATCTGCAGCAAATTTGCACTGTGAGAATAAGGACTAAATAAGTAAAAGATACAAATAAAATAAATAAAGAAATGTGACAAATAATATATTTAAATTATAAATAAATAAAAATCTACTGGTCCACTGCAGTTTTCTGTTTTAACTTTAGAGAAATTACCAGTCCACAGGGATCTAAATATGTAAAGGAAATAAATAAAGGAATAAATAATATATATAAAAATAAATAACTGATCTACCGCAGCAGTCTCTCTCTCTTGCTCTCTCTCTTTGGAAAAACTCCTAAATCAGAACACAATGCCAGGCTGTGTTTTGGAGCTAGGTATCATAGTCTCGCAGGAACATTGATTCTTTTTAAGTACATAATTTAGTAATTTACTATAAAGTTATATAAAGATTGTTGGTATTTTACAACGCGTAGATTTTTTTTCTTATCTTAATAATCTTTTGCTATGTAGCAACATAATGATTTCTTTTAATTTAAACTTAAATGTGTCCAATCCATCCACACTGCAGCATGAGGGAAAAGTGGAAAGTATAAACGTATAAAACAACCATTGAATTCATTTACACAAAGCTTCTCAATATAATGAAAAAATACGGTGTTTATTTCTTCTTTCGACGTGTTGTATTAATAACGATCATTAGCAGCGACAGTTTTCTCAAGATTTGAGCTTCTATAGCAGTAAATGTAATGAAAGAAATATAGTATTCACATTAATCCACTTACACATTTACAATATATTCATTGTTTTTATTCTTCCATATGCTTGATAGATTTGTTGCTGACTGATGAGCGTGGGAGAACGTGCGAGAGTCTTTTCTCTCTTCTCCTTTATATAGATGTTTCTTGGGACTTTAGGGATTTCAACAAGGTGAGACAAATATTTGCTAAATTAAATGATCAATATTCAGGAGTCATTACAGAAATAGAAAACACAAACAAATAAAACTGTTTTTGAAATATAACTTTGTGCAATATTTTTTTTTAGAAATGTATCTTTATTAAATTTGGAAAAAACATGGAATAAGAAAAAAGTTATAAAAAAACAGGCAACAACTTCCATTTAGTATACAGTAATATCAGTTTATATATGAGAGACATCTAAGAAGAATTGTGGGGAAGGAAGGAGGATGAGGGATATTACCATTCAAAGTCAGTCGGCACATATTGCAACATGTAATTCACACAATCTCAATATATAAAGTGTCTCTTCTTTTCAAGGAACGCTCGATAGGAAAATATTTGACTCTAGTAGCAACTACACACAGACTGGAACAAACTCAAAGAGATTGAAGAAACGGGCGCAATTGATGCAATGTCTGCTGAATAATTACCGTATGTTATTTTGTTTCGCTCTATTGTTTTTTTTTAAAGTTTTCCGTAAAGAAAAAGTAAAGAAACAGTTATTTAAATAATACCATGTCCTCTTATCAGATCAGCAAGAAAAGCGACTTTTACATACATAGTGTACATCGAGTAACACTGGTCTATTGTTCCATAGTTTCTTTGTATTGGAGAGAATTTATGACTTCTGTGTAGAAAGAGTCTTGGATCCCTTCTATTTTCTGGCAATATGTTTCCTAGTTACAGTGAGAATGTAGGAGGCCAAGAATCCATCTATAACAGGTAGTTGGTCTAATCCTAGGGAAGGAGGGCTAGTGCTGGTGACCGTTCCATCATATGGCCCAGTATTTGTTTACTTAGGGAATAAATGGATGCCCAAAATGGGCGCACAATACTGAATACTCAGCATATGGTTCCTAATGCTGCTTTGCATTTCCAACATATGTTACATGTGCTAAGGCAAATTTTTGCAAGGTGGTGTGCGGTGAGGTTCTATCTATATCATTTTCTCAAATCTAGAGATTGTTGGCACATGTGGAGGCTTTATGGCTTAGTAAAAAGAAAAATCGGCATTGCTAAGTAGAGGGCATAGTTCTCCACTCATCTAGTGACAAAAACATAGTCATGAGGAAAGGGGTCACCTTAAGGCCTGGTTACCATGGGTCGGATACGCTGCATACACATCACTCAGCATGTCCGACCTGGAACCCGCAGTACATTCCGTCGGAAAAATCGCACCACATTGTGGCGCGGTTTTTCGGACGGAATTTCCGCTGCGGAAAGCAGCCCTTAACAAAAAAAAAAAACTAAACCTGTCGATACTTACCCCCTCCCTCTTCTCTTTGTCCGGCCTCCTACGACGACGTTGAAGGCATCACTTCTTCTAGGCATACTTGCACACAGTTTTTGAAGTTAAGGAACTCGGCATGGACGTTGTTCCAAACATCTTGGAGAACTAACTACAGATCTTCTGTGGATGTAGGTTTCCTCAGTCTTGCTATGGTGCACCTGTGACATGAAACACCACTATATATTGTACTAACATATAATACCACTCTCTATATATATATATATATATATATATATATATATATATATACAGTGAAGGAAATAAGTATTTGATCCCTTGCTGATTTTGTAAGTTTGCCCACTGTCAAAGTCATGAACAGCCTAGAATTTTTAGGCTAGGTTAATTTTACCAGTGAGCGATAGATTATATTAAAAAAAAGCAGAAAATCACATAGTCAAAATTATATATATTTATTTGCATTGTGCACAGAGAAATAAGTATTTGATCCCCTACCAACCATTAAGAGTTCAGCCTCCTCCAGACCAGTTACACGCTCCAAATCAACTTGGTGCCTGCATTAAAGACAGCTGTCTTACATGGTCACCTGTATAAAAGACTCCTGTCCACAGACTCAATGAATCAGTCTGACTCTAACCTCTACAACATGGGCAAGACCAAAGAGCTTTCTAAGGATGTCAGGGACAAGATCATAGACCTGCACAAGGCTGGAATGGGCTACAAAACCATAAGTAAGACGCTGGGTGAGAAGGAGACAACTGTTGGTGCAATAGTCAGAAAATGGAAGACATACAAAATGACTGTCAATCGACATCGATCTGGGGCTCCATGGAAAATCTCACCTCGTGGGGTATCCTTGATCCTGAGGAAGGTGAGAGCTCAGCCGAAAACTACACGGGGGGAACTTGTTAATGATCTCAAGGCAGCTAGGACCACAGTCACCAAGAAAACCATTGGTAACACATTACGCCGTAATGGATTAAAATCCTGCAGTGCCCGCAAGGTCCCCCTTCTCAAGAAGGCACATGTACAGGCCCGTCTGAAGTTTGCAAATGAACATCTGGATGATTCTGAGGGTGATTGGGAGAAGGTTCTGTGGTCAGATGAGACTAAAATTGAGCTCTTTGGCATTAACTCAACTCGCCGTGTTTGGAGGAAGAGAAATGCTGCCTATGAACCAAAGAACACCGTCCCCACTGTCAAGCATGGAGGTGGAAACATTATGTTTTGGGGGTGTTTCTCTGCTAAGGGCACAGGACTACTTCACCGCATCAATGGGAGAATGGATGGAGCCATGTACCGTCAAATCCTGAGTGACAACCTCCTTCCCTCCACCAGGACATTAAAAATGGCTCGTGGCTGGGTCTTCCAGCACGACAATGACCCGAAACATACAGCCAATGCAACAAAGGAGTGGCTCAAAAAGAAGCACATTAAGGTCATGGAGTGGCCTAGCCAGTCTCCAGACCTTAATCCCATCGAAAACTTATGGAGGGAGCTGAAGATCCGAGTTGCCAAGCGACAGCCTCGAAATCTTAGTGATTTACAGATGATCTGCAAAGAGGAGTGGGCCAAAATGCCATCTAACATGTGTGCAAACCTCATCATCAACTACAAAAAAACGTCTGACTGCTGTGCTTGCCAACAAGGGTTTTGCCACCAAGTATTAAGTCTTGTTTGCCAAAGGGATCAAATACTTATTTCTCTGTGCACAATGCAAATAAATATATATAATTTTGACTATGTGATTTTCTGTTGTTTTTTTTAATATAATCTATCTCTCACTGGTAAAATTAACCTAGCCTAAAAATTCTAGACTTTTCATGTCTTTGACAGTGGGCAAACTTACAAAATCAGCAAGGGATCAAATACTTATTTCCTTCACTGTATATATATATATATAGATATATATATATATATATATATATATATATATATATACATATATAAATAATACTGCTTTATACTATACTGTCACGTAGGGTTCGTGGACACACTGGGCCGTACCGCCTTGGCGGTATGGCAGCTGGCCAACAGGGTGCAGGTCAGAGTCTATAGTTTTTATAGGGTACCTGTGGCAGCTCGGACAGTAGCAAGGCAGGCTTGGCAGGAACTAGGCAGCAGGTAGACGTCAGGCGTGGAGAAGCAGGACAGGCATGGTATACAGCACAGCACGGGTTACAGCTAAGCACAGCACTAGATCAAGATACAGGTTACAGGATACAGGAAACACTGGGAGCAGAAAACACTAGGGGACCATTTGCATAGACAGACTAGGAATACAACAACAAAGCTCGGGTGTGGGAGTATGGGGCTGGGACCTTCTTATAGCCCAGGGTGCTCTGGACCAATTAGCTCAATCGCCAACATGCTTGCGCTCTGGCTTCTCAAGTCTGGACTGAGCTCGTGAGCGCACCCTGGTGGTCACTGTGGAGCAGGACGGCCGTATTTGCAGACATCTCTTGAGAGAAGGGCGTTGACTGAATGGAAGGATTTAGTGGTCAGCGACCACGGACGTTACATATACACACCTATAATACTGATATATAAGTTACACACATAATACCACTATATGTACTACACACCTTATACTGTACCACTATATGGTGTACTCACATATAATACCACTATATAATGTACTTACATATAATACAGCTATATACTGTTTACACCTACAGTATAATTCCGCTACATACACAAAACACACACAAAATAGCACTACATAATCTACACACATATAATACTGCTATATACTCTAAACACACATAACACCACTATATACACAACACACTAAATACTCAACACATCACAGTTTTATCACTATTTACACAAAAACACAGTTTTTCAATCATTATTGCAAAACTACAATTTGTGAATATACCCTTACAGTATTATATGTACACAATAATTATATACTGTATATATGTATACACATCCCACACATTTGCACACTCATACATACACTTACCTTCCATGCCGGTGAAAGAGCAGGACAAACTGCCATTTTGTGTTCATCAAGAAGAACATTTCTGTTTCTTGTAAATGGTTACATTTCTCTTTACTTAGAGCAGGGGTCTCAAGCACGCGGCCCGCGGGCCGCATGCGGCCCCTGGGGCTGTCATTTGTGACCCGCGGGACACAGAGCCGCTAGCGTCAGCTCTGATCAGAGCCAGAGTCCTGTGCAGAGCGCTAGTACAGACTCTGCTCCGGGACTCTGTGGAATTCCCTGACATCGCTGTTCACATATGAACAGCGATGTCTGGGGCTTCCCCAGAGCCAGAGTCCCGTGCAGAGCGCTAGTACAGACTGGTGTTGCCCCTGACATCTCCGTCCATATATGGACAGTGATGTCAGGAGCAGAGCTGGAATCCCAGGCAGAGTGCTAGAAGTGGCTCTGCTCCGGGACTCCAGCTCTGCTCAAGACCCTGACATCACAGTGGCAGCATCTGCGGAGGGAACTGTGGCAGCATCTACGGAGGGCACAGTGGCAGCATCTATGGAGGGCACTGTGGCAGCATCTACGGAGGGCACTGTGGCAGCATCTACAGAGGGCACTGTGGCAGCATCTACAGAGGGCACTGTGGAATTATCTAGGGGTGTGTTGCATTATCTACAGAGGGCACTGTGGCATTATCTACAGAGGGCACTGTGGCAGCATCTACAGAGGGCACTGTGGCAGCATCTACAGAGGGCACTGCGGCAGCATCTACAGAGGAAACTGCGGCAGCATCTACAGAGGGCACTGCAGCAGCATCTACAGAGGGCACTGCGGCAGCATATACAGATGGCACTGCGGAAGCATCTACAGAGGGCACTGTGGCATTATCTACAGAGGGCACTGTGGCATTATCCAGGGGTGTGTTGCATTATCTACAGAGGGCACTGTGGCATTATCTAGGGGTGTGTTGCATTATCTACAGAGGGCACTGTGGCAGCATCTACAGAGGGCACTGCGGCAGCATCTACAGAGGGAACTGCGGCAGCATCTACAGAGGGAACTGCGGCAGCATCTACAGAGGTAAATGCGGCAGCATCCACAGAGGGCACTGCGGCAGCATCCACAGAGGGCACTGCGGCAGCATCCACAGAGGGCACAGCGGCAGCATCCACAGAGGGCACAGCCGCAGCATCCACAGAGGGCACTGCGGCAGCATCCACCGAGGGCACTGCGGCAGAATCCACTGAGGGCACTGTGGCACTATCTAAAAAGGGGCTTCCCAATCTTGACATGTGTGTCTGCCAAACGCTGCTAACTGAGCCGCCGGACTGCATTTAGCGACACTTAAACTGGAAAACTTGATTGTTGAAATAAGCAGGTGGAGAAAACGCGCAAATTTTAAACCTAGCGGTATTATTATAGTAATGTAGTATTATTATTATTATTATTATTATAGTAATATAGTGTTATAGTAGTTCAAATAACTAATTAACAATAATTTTGTATTGTATCAAATTTGAAAGTAATGCGGCCCGTCAACTTCCCATTTTTTCTATATGTGGCCCACTTACCCGGCCGCGTTTGAGACCCCTGACTTAGAGCCACACCCATGCAGATAAATGTAAAATCCTGTTTACGTGGTATAAATTATTCAGTAAACAAGTACCTACGTCCTTAGCAGAGAGCCAGCCTTTGTTTATATGTTAAAGATGAGTTATACTCTTGTGATTCGATAAAACAGCATATGTAACCATATAAGGTATATACCATTTACTTCTTTGTTCTGGTCTTTATAAACCCTGAATGCAGAGACAATAAAACAGAACCAGCTTTATTTACACACATACACTTGTGTCTGTGTGTTCTCTGATTCTCTCAAAAGCTCTTGATAATTAGGACTTTGTCCGAGGACTAGGCCCGATAGCCATTGCCTATCAACCCAAAAAGATGAATTAAGAAAACTACTCTATGACCGGATCTCTCATGCAGACAGTTTCCTGAAGCAGCAGAGGCATTTACAATATGCCACATCCTGGGAGAGTAGATATAAACACCTGCAGAAGTAGCTGATCTGAAAGAAGAGGACCTAGTCCGGGAGAGTAGAGGAGGGGGGCACAAAACAGGTTAGAAGGGGCACACAGGAGTGGAAGGGGGTACAGGAGAGATGAGAAGGGGCACACAGGGGAGGAGGACTCAGGAGAGGTGAGAATGGGCACACAGGGATAGAGGGGCACACTGGAGAGGAGCAGGACACAGGACAGGGGAAAAGGGGCAAACATGAGAGAAGGGGACACAGGAGAGGTGAGAAGGGGCACACAGGAGAGGAGGGATACACAGGAGAGGAGGGACACAGCAGAGAAAAACAGGAGAGGAGGGGGACATAGCAGAGGAGGGGGACACAGGACACGTGAGAAGGAGCACACAGAAGAGGAGGGGGACACAGGAGAGGAGGGGGTCACAGTGGAGGAGAGGGATGCGGGAAAGAAAGGGGGACACAGGAGAGGAGGGGCACACGGGAGAGGAGAGGGACACAGGAGAGCAGAGGGATACAGGAGAGGAGAGGGAAACATGGAGAGGAGGTGCACACAGGACATGATGGGGACAAAGAAGAGAACTAGAAACAGACCTATCCTCTCTGCAGACGCTGAAGCTGTGAGCCCTCCACCTCTCCTCTCTTCTCTGTCCCGACTGCTTCTTAGGATAAAAGAGGAGAGAAAAAAGAGAGGACGTAGTCAGTGTTCACAGCAGTCCACAGGCAGGCTGAGGAGACAGGAAATGGTGCCACCATAGAGGAGATTATGTTGTAGGAGGAAATGGGGTTGCAGAGGCAGAGTTGAAGAATCGGGCAGCCTGTTTATTGTCAGAGATGACGCCCCCTTTACTCAGGAGGAGTGATGCGCCCTGTGCTGCCGAACAGGTCAGGCATCCCTAAGGCCGGCCCTGAACCTACAGATGTAGCAAAGTTTACTTTGAATATGATACCTTTCTGCAGCGTGATATCAAACAACAAAAGCTATTGAATAGCCATTGAAAAAGTCAATGTTAACGTCAAGAAGTTAACCCCTTCCCACCGCAACCCTTTTTCAGATTTTAATTTTCGTTTTTTCCTCCCCACCTTCCAAAAGCCATAACGTCTTTATTTTTCCGTCGATATAGTACTATGAGGGCTTGATTTTTGCGGGACGAGTTTTTGTTTTTCGTAGCACCATTTATTTTGCCATATAATGTACTAGGAAATGGGAAAAAAATTATATGTGGGGTATAAAATGAAAAAAACAGCCATTCCTCCATGGTTTTTTGCGCGCCGTTTTTACGGGATTCACTGTGCAATTAAAACAGCATGTTAACTTTATTCTCTGGGTCAATATGACTACGGCGATACCAAATATATATAGTTTTTACTATATTTTACTAATTTTACAAGTAAAAACCTAAGTGTAAAAAAGAAAATTTATTTTGTGTCGCCAAATTCCGAGAGCCACAATTTTATTTTTTTCCGTCGATTAAGTGGTATGAGGGCTTATTTTTTGCGGGATAAGCTGTAGTTTTTAATAATACCATTTTGGTGTAAATGCAACGGTTTGATCACTTTTTATTTCATTTTTTGTGGTAGATTAGGTGACCAAAAAATAGAGATTCTGGCGTTTACAATTTTTTTATTTTTTTACGTCGTTCACGGTGCGGGTAAAATAATGATATATTGTAATAGTTCAGACTTTTACGGAAGCGGCGAGACCAATTATGTTTATTTTATTTATTTTTTACTATGCTCTAGGGGGAAAATGGGAAAAGGTTTTTTTTTTAACTTTTAATATTTTATTTTTTTTTACACCCCAAAAAATATTTATTTAACTCATTTTTACTTTTTTTAATTAGTCCCCCTAGGGGACTTCAACCAGCGATTGTTAGATTGCCTGCACGATATACTGCAATACTAATGTATTGCAGTATATCGTGATTTTGACAGACAACTATTAAGCTTAATAGGTGTACAAAGATGGCGGTCCATTGGCGGTCCATTGGCAACCATTGGCCCCCCGCGATTGCGTTGCGGGGGGCGCGATGAGCTGTTAGAGGGGGTCGCCCCCCTCTTTCTAACGATTTAAATGCTGCAGTCTCTGTTGACCGCGGCATTTAACGAGTTTTGAGGTGTAGGCTATAACATACAGCCGACACTGGCATCGTATGAAGCGGGTTCACTCTTTGAGCCCGCTCCATATTTCCCCTACCCGACTTTGGCGTATGGATACGTCAAATTTCAGAAAGGGGTTAACGTTTCTTCCCACTGTGTATTTAATGCATTAAGAGTCAAGTTAAAGATCGCTACATCTATACACGTATTGTACATCAAAATAAATTACATATAAATAGGTTATTTATAAATGTACAAAGTTATATAAAATGAATTAAAAAAAATATTGTACATGTAAAGCTAATGGTTCTCAAAAAATGGGTATTTTTATTCTGAAAAACATATGGAAAATAGCGCACTATATTTAGTAAAACAAAATCATTTTGTTTACTTTTAAAATGAAAAAAATAATAGTCCTTAACCCCTTCCCGACATTTGTCATAAGTATACGGCATGGAAAGCCAGTGCTTCCCACAATGAAATTGCCGGGGTTCCGGTGGCTACAATGGCAACCGGAGGCCTAATACTGGCCTCCCGGTCTGCCTAGTACGGAAGCCGGTCAAGATCCGCCCGGCTCAGGAGCTGATCCGGCTAGCTCCGATCCCTTCCATTAACCCCTTCGATGCAGCAATCGAAAGCGATTGCTGCATCGTAGCGGTTACTAGCAGATCGCCAGCCCTGACAGGCAATCAGGACTGGCGACTGCTGCTATGGCAACAGGAGACACAATGGCCTCCTGCTCTGCCATTACGGAAGCCGATTAGGCCCCGCCGGGAGGCAAAGCCTAATCGGCTTGCTGTCAGTGAATAACTGACAGATCTAATACATTGCACTACGTAGGTAGTGCAATGTATTAGAAAAAAAACATCAGACAGTTGGAACTTCAAGTCCCCTAGTGGGACTTGAACAAAAGTGTAAAAAAAAGTATGAAAAATTAAAAAAAAAAGTGAAAAAAATAAAAGTTTGAACACAATCGCCCTTTTCCATTATCAAGTGCTTTACTATTGAAAAAAATAATAAACCATACGTATTTGGTATCGCCGCGACCATAACGACCTGAGGTATCAAAATATTATATTATTTATTGCACGCGGTGAACAGCGTAAAAAAAAAACGTAAAAAACTATACCAGAGTTTCTGTTTTTTGGTCACTTTGCCCTACAAATATTGGAATAAAAAGTGATCAAAAAGTCGCACATATCCAAAAATGGTACCTATAAAAACTATAGCTTGTCTCCCAAAAAACAAGCCCTCATACAGCTCCATCGTCAAAAAAAATAAAAAGTTATTGTTCTCACAACTTGGCCACAGAAAAAATACATTCTTTTTACAAAAGTAATTTTATTGTGCAAAAAGTTGTAAAACATAAAAAAGTGCTATGAATTAGGTATCGCCGGAATCATACTGACCCGCAGAATAACGTGAACATGTAGTTTATAACGCATGGTGAACGCTGTATAAAAAAAACTAAAAAAACTATGGCAGAATTGCGGTTTTTTGTTTATCTGGCCTCCCAAAAAATAGGATAAAAGGTGATCAAAAAGTTGCATGTCCCCCAAAATGGTACCAATAATTACTACAGCTCGTCCCGCAAAAAAAAGCCCTCATACCACTACGTCTATGAAAAAAATAAAATTAGTTAAGGCTCCAATAAGTCAGGAAATAGAAAATATGCAGTTGTGCCGGCCCGAGGGGAACATTTCTTCTGTTTCAAGAGGCGATTTATCAAGGACTTAAAATTAGAGAACCAGGAAGGGGAGGGCCCAAACATATCCGCTGGAAGTGAGGGTGCCCGTATTATACCAGGACAACACTTCCCAGCAAAATTCCCCAAACTGCAAAGGTGGGGAGTGTGGACCAAAAGGGGGATAAGATATGACGCCATATATCAGTGCGACACCGGCCTGTGCAGAAAGGATTGTGTCACAACGTAACACACATCTATGGATTATTTTATTGTTTTTTTACCCCATTATTATGCCACCTGACTATGCCCCTGATGTACTCTGTCCATCTTACATGTACCCCAACATTATAAATGGAAACACCAACAATAATCAAACAAATCTACTACAAAGCAAAATCCGCTCTCCAAAAGGCAAATGGAGCTCCCTCCGCTATGAACCCTACAATGTGCCCAAACAGCAGTTTTCTTCCACATATATGGCATCGTCATACCCGGGAGAACCATTTTAACAATTTTTGGGGTGTGTGTGTCTCCAGTGGTATAAGCTGGGCATGACATATTTGTCACTGAAATGGCATATCTAGGGAAAAATATAAATTTTTAATTTGCACCATCCGCAGTGCAATCATTTATGGAAAAGACCTGTGGGGTGAAAATGCTCACTACACCCCTTAATAAATGCCTTGAGGGGTGTAGTTTCCAAATGGGGTCACTTCTCAGGGGTTTCTTTTTATTATTTCACATATGAGTCTCTGCAGCTGTGAACCAATACTTTGTAAATTGCCAAATTAAGCCTCAATTTTACATGGTACGCTTTCACTCCTGAGCCTGGTCGAATGTCCAGGCAAAAGATTAGTGCCCCATGTAGGGAGTTTCTAAAACCGGGAAGCACCCCATAATAATAAGAAAGCTGTCTTGTTACGGTGGCACAAGCTGGGCACCACATATTGGCATATCTATGGAAAAAATCCAATTTTCACTCTGCAACATCGAGTGCACAATAATTTCTACAAAACATCTGCAGGGTTAAAATGCTTACTACACCCCTAGGTAAATGCATTGAGGGGTGTAGTTTCCAAAACTGGGTCACTTCTGAGGTGTTTCCACTGTTTTGGGCCCACAGGCGCCCAGAAACCAATCCAGCAACATCTGCACTCCAAATGGCGCTCCTTCCCTTCTGAGCCCTGCCGTGTGCCCAAACAGCAGTTTATGAACACATATGGAGTATTGCCGTGCTCGGGAGAAATTGCTTTACAAATGTGGGGTCCTTTTTTTCCTTTATTTGTTGAGAAAATGAAACATTTTCCGCTAAAGCTACGTCTTATTGAAGAAAAAGGATTGTTTTTATTTTCTCTGCCCAATTCTAATAAATTCTATGAAACATCTGTGGGGTCAAAATGCTTACTACACCCCTAGATGAATTCAACAAGAGGTGTAGTTTCCTAAATGGAGTCACTTTTTGGGCGTTTTCATTGTTTTGTCCCCTCAGGGGCTCTGCAAATGCGACCTGGCCTCCGCAAACCATTCCTGCTAAATGTGATCTCCAAAAACCAAATAGCGCTCTTTCCCTTCTAAGCCCTGCCGTGTGTCCAAACAGCCGGTTATTACCACATGTGGGGTATTGTTTTACTCGGGAGAAATTGATTAACAAATTTTGCAGTGCTTTTTCTCCTTCAGTCCTTGTGGAAATGAGAAAAAATAGGCTAAACGTACATTTTCTTTGAAAAAATGTAGATTTTTATTTTCAGGGCCTACTTCCAATAATTTCTGCAAAAAAACTGTGGGGTCAAAATGCTCATTATACCCCTAGATAATTTCATCAATGGGTGTAGTCTCCAAAATGGGGTTACTTGTGGGGGGTTTCCACTGTTTTGTCCCCTCAGGGGCTTTTTCTAAATGTGACATGGCCTCCGCAAACCATTCCTGCTAAATTTGAGCTCCAAAAGCCAAATAGCGCTCTTTCCCTTCTAAGCCCTGCCGTGTGTCCAAACAGCCGTTCATTACCACATGTGGGGTATTGTTTTACTTGGGAGAAATTGTTTTACAAATTTTACTGTGCTTTTTCTCCTTCAGTCCTTGTGGAAATGAGAAAAAATTAGCTAAACCTACATTTTCAGGGCCTACTTCCAATAATTTCTGCAAAAAACCTGTGAGGTCAAAACTCTCACTATACCCCTAGATAATTTCCTCAATGGGTGTAGTTTCCCAAATGGGGTCACTTTTGGGGGATTTTCACTGTTTTGGTATCGCAAGAGCCCTTCAAACCTGACATTGTGCCTAAAATCCTCTAGGTACTCCTTTGCTTCTGAGGCCGGTGTTTCATTCCAGTAGCACGCTACAGCCACATGTGGGATATTTCCAAAAACTGCAGAACCTGGGCAATAAATATTGAGTTGCATTTCTCTGGTAAAACCTTCTGTGTTATAAAAAAATTGTATTAAAATGTATTTCTGCAAAAAAAAAATGACATTTGTAAATTTCACCTCTACTTTGCTTTAAATCCTGTGAAATGTCTAAAGGGTTAAGAAATTTTCTAAATGCTGTTTTGAATACTTTGAGGGGTGAAGTTTTTAAAATGGGGTTACTTTTTGGGGGTTTCTAATATATAAGGCCCTCAAAGCCACTTCACAAGTGTACTGGCCCCTGTAAAAATAGCCTTTCGAAATTTTCTTGAAAATTTGAGAAATTGCTGCTAAAGTTCAAAGCCTTGTAACGTCCAAGAAAAATAAAAGAATGTTCAAAATGCTTTCACCTATCCAAGCGATTCTGAGACTGTTTTCTCATGACACATTGGACTTTAAGTTACTGGCAAAATTTGCTCGATATGTTCAGTATTTAACTGTGAAAAACCCGAAAATTTAGCGAAAAATTGCAAAAATAAAGCCTGGCTTGAGAAAGACCCTCCACTTGTCACGGGTCGAAACGTTGCCATTTTTTACTGGATGTTTGACCAATAAAAGAACATATTGATTGAAATTTGGGAGACGTGTGCTGCTGTTCAACCATGCTTTTTCTGAGGATTACATTCTGTGGATATGTCATAAATGTCCCTCGTGGGAAAACCCCTTTAAAGGGTTGTCAGATTTCAGCAAATGAATGTTATTTTTTGTATAATTTTCTAATATACTGTACCTTCCCTACATTACATGATTGATGCAGTATGAAGAAATCAGCAGAACTGGGTGCCCACCAAAACAACATGTATCGAATCCCTTTGTCATGCAAGGCACACTAGACCCTGCACAGTGTATGCATTTTGTTCATTTAAAGCCAGAGGTTTCAATGATAAGAACAATTAGACTGCCGTTATAATAGGCTAAAATGTAAACTTTAATATTTAATTTAATATAAATGTATAAAGGCGGAACATTTAATAAAATACATATTGATATATGCAATATGTGCTACTACACATTTTTTAAAGAGGACCTGTTACTGAGTCACATAAGTTGAACTGGTTTATTGACCTGAATAATGCTCTCTCCCTGATTTCAGTGCTGTTTTTCCTGGATCCCCCCATTCCAGAGATATGGCCCACTGTCGTGTTAGCTCCCTCTATGCTTATTTTCTGTAGTTAGCCAACAGGGCATGAACTACCCTCATGCTGCCTCGTACTGATTAGTCAGCATCAGAGGTGGGGAAGCTAGCTCTATCCTATTGGCAGGGTCGGCGTTAGCGGGGGCAAATTGGCCAGTTGCCCAGGGCCCCCATCCTCTTAAGACCCCCTGCCCACTATAGCAGCCATAGCAGCTGCTACGGGGCCCGAGGCATGTGGAGGTCTATGCCAACCAGCATATAATGTTTTTTGGGCCGCGTGGCACGGGCTCCCTCATGCCCGATAGCGTTGCTAGCACTGGGGGCCCCCATGCTAGCTACAGCGACAATGAATTGTTTGTGCGTCCTCAGGACGCAGATGCAATTGAATTCAATAGGCTGCATGTCACGTTAGGCCTAGGATGAATCCCTGCGCAGGCCGGTGTGATGATGTCACTGCATTACGCTGGCAAACGCAAGTGTCCCGCCAGGAGGCTGTGAAGTGCTGCATTTGTTGCGGGAACTGGCTAGTTAAGTAAAAGATGGTTTGGGGGGGGGTCTGTGTGGTGCTATATACAAGGGGGGCTGTGTGGCACTATATACAAGGAGTTCTGTGTGGCACTATATATACAAGGGAGGACTGTGTAGCAATAGATATACAAGGGGGGCTGTGTGGCACTATATACAATGGGGGGGCTGTGTGGCACTATAAATAAGGGGGGGTTGTGTTGCACTATATACAATGGGGGGCTATGTGGCACTATAAATAAGGGGGGCTGTGTGGCACTATCTACTAGAGGCGCTGCGTGACACTACCTACAAGGGGGGATGTGGGGCACTATCTACAAGGGGGGCTATGTAGCACTATCTACTAGGGGTTGCTGTGTGGCACTGTCTACAAGGGAGGCTGTGGGACACTATATACAAGAGGGGGCTGTGTGGCACTATCTACAAGGGGGAGCTGTGTGTGTAGCTATCTACAAGGGTGGATGTGTGTGGCACCTATCTACAAGCGGGGGCTGTGTGTGGCACTATCTACAGGTGGCTGTGTGTGTGGCGCTATCTACAGGGGGCTGTGTGTGTGCGTGTGTGTCGCTATCTACAGGAGGCTGTGTGTGTGTGGTGCTATCTACAGTGTGCTGTGGCGCTATCTACAAGGGGCTCAAAAGGTGCGTTACTGTATGGGCACAAAGGGGGCTCGATTACTAATGGGACACTTTTATTGTGTAGAACACTGAGGGATCATTATTACCATCTGGGCACTTTGGATTACAAATTTGTTTAGAGGATGGGGTGTAGGTGGAGAGGGTGCTTGAAAAGAAAGAAATCAACACGTCTGTGTGTCAAATTCTGCAGAGATGAGTCGTGGCTGGAATAAGTCGTCACAGTAGTTTGAGCCGTATGGAGAACAAAAGGGAAAGGTAACGACTAAATCAGAGAGAACATCAGCTGTGAGTCACTAGATATAAATGTGCTGTAATCACTTACGTCATCTGCAGAGCTTCTGTGTATAACCGGCAGCTACCACTATATAGTCACTATATGGTGGTAATATTGGTCTTTGTATAGTGGTTTTTATTCAGTAACAGTATGGGGGTATTATTCAGTCACTATGTGGTTATGGTGTGGCGGTATTATTCAGTAACAGTATGGGAGTATTATTCAGTCACTATGTGGTTATGATGCGGCGGTATTATTTGGACCTTATATTGTATTTTATTGTATTATTATTGGTAATATTGGTCTTATAATAGTGAGTTGTGTTCATTAACAGTATGCAGGTAATATTTTATCTTGTATATTGGTATGATTTAATAACTTTATATGTGTATAGATAATTTTTTTGTGTGAGAGGGGGGACATATACTTTGGAGCTTACAACACTCCTGGACGCACTAGAAATCAGTGATGCAGTTCTCTGCACATAGCCTTCTGAATTGACTCCATTATTGATACAATAATTCATGATTTGGGGCCCCACTTTTAACTTCGCTCAGGGCCCGACTTTGTCTAAAACCGACCCTGCTTGTTGGTTAACTCCAGCAAATTAGCATATAGGGAGCCAACACATCAGTGGGCCATATCTCCTGGAACGAGGGTCCAGGAAAAAAGAAAAACAGCGCTGGAATCAGGGAGACAGCGCTATTCAGGTCAGTTAACCAGTTCAGCTTATATGACAACTTATATGACCAGTTCAACTTATATAACAATAAAGGTCAGTTCACACTTTGCATAAGTACTGCAGATTTTCTGCAACAGAATCCGCAGTATTTACGCTACGTGTGAATTTACTCTAAGAATGACAATATACTGCAATACAATAGTGTTGCAGTGTATTGTACCAGTGATCTAACGATCGTTGGTTCAAATCTCCTAGGGGGACTAATGGATAGTGTAAAAAAAAATGTAATACAATTTTTAGTAGTAAAAAAAATAAAACTATTAAAAGATTAAAAAAAAAAACTTTTCCAATTTTTTATCTAAAGTAATGTAAAAAATAAAAAAAATAAACAAAATTGGAAGCACCGCATCGGTAAAATTCTGGACTATTACAGTATACCATTATTTAACTCGCACGGTAAACCATAAAAAAAAACATAAAACCATAAAACCATAAAAAAAAAATGAAAACACCAATATCGTTTTTTGGTCATGTCAGCTCTAAAAAAAAATTAATAAAAAGGGATCAAAAAAGTTGTAGGTACCAGAAAATAGTACCAATAAAAACTACAGCTCGTCTCGCAAAAAAATAATCCCTCAATCGTCAAAAAAAGAAAAAAGTTATGGCTCTCAGAATGTGGTGAAACAAAACTTTCTTTTTTAACAAATAGTTTTTTCGTTGTAAAAGTAGTAACATATAAAAAAAACAATATAAATTGGTATCACCGTAATCGTATTGAGCCGAACAATAACGTTAAGTTGTTGTTTTGACAGCACGGTGAAAGTCGTAAAAACAAAACCCAAAAAACAATGAAGGAATCACAGTTTTTTCCTATTCCACCCCACAAACAATTTTTTTTTCAGTTTCCCAGTACATTATATGCTACTTTAAATGGTGCCAATATAAACTACTACTCCACCCGCAAAAAATAAGACCCCACACCACTCCATTGACGGAAAAATAAAAAAGTCTCTCTTGGAAGGCGGGAAGCGAAAAACTAAAATGAAAAAGCAAAGGGTTAAAATGTTAATTTGTGCTTTGTCGCCACATTCGGAGAGTCATAACGTTTAATTTTTTCCGTTGATTGAGCGGTATGAGTGCTTATCTGTAATTTCCATTGGCACAATTTTGCGGTACAAGAGACTTTTTATTCAATTTTTGAGGGAGATGAAGTGACCAAAAAAACAGAGATTCTGGCGGTTTAATTATTTTATTTTTTTAAACTTTTGACGCAATAATGGCCAAAATATATTAGACTGAAGATTTAGATGAGTGCATTGACTGACACTCGCCCAGTAAACTTATCCAGATCCAAATCCATAAGTAAAATCGATATATCAGAGAGAAGTAAGAGACGCGAGATAATGCTTGTAACACAAAAATACTTCCCTGAGCTTTATTTACAAAAGCAATTACATAATATGTTTTGAAAAAGGAGAAGCTTGATTCCAGCCAATCGTTTACAAGGTGACGTTGACTCTTGTTTAGCCAATAGCATACGCTGAGGAGATGTTTATCCTGAACCAATCATAGGCTTAAAAGACTTTCTAAATGTAAAACTATAATTTCCCAAAATATACCACGTCATAAAGACTAAGAGTCAAACTGCCCCTTCCCTTACAGTAAACAAACTGTTTTCCCAGACAGTAGCAGACAGCAAGGGCCTGTTCACATCAGCGTTGCCCTTCCTTTGAGGGTTTCCGTCTGAGGTTTCTGTCGGGTTAACCCCTCAACAGAAAGGCAAACAGAAACCTTAGCTTCTGTTCTCCTCACCATTAATCTCAATGGTGACGGAAACTTTGCTAAAGGTTTCCCTTTGTGACAGGGTTACTGTAACGTCCGTGGTCGTTGACCACGAACTTCTTCCATCCAGTCGACGCCCTTCTCTCCAGAGATGTCTGCACATACAGCCCTCCTGTTCCACAGTGACCACCAGGGTGCGCTCGCGAGCTCAGTCCAGATTTAAGAAGCCAAAGCGCACGCATGTGGGAGATTGAGCTGATTGCTCCCAGAGCACCCTGGGCTATAGGAAGGGCTGTACCCCTTCCTCCCATGCCTGATCATTGTTGTCGTACCCAAAGTTTGTCTATGTAAATGATCTCCTAGTGTTTTCCAGTTCCCAGTGTTCCCCGTACCTGTATCCTGTATCCTATATCCCGTGCTATCCTGGTCAAGTGCCGTGCTGAGCTGTAGTCGTGCTGTGCTGTATTCCAAGCCTGTCCTGCTACTCCATGCCTGATGTCCACCTGAAGCCTAGTCCCAGCCAAGCCTGCCTTGCTACTGTCCGAGCTGCCACAGGTACACTATACGAACGATAGACTGTGACCTGAGCCCTGTTGGCCAGCTGCCATACCGTCAAGGCGGTACGGCCCAGTGGGTCCATGAACCCAACGTGACAGCTCAGGCCATGGACCCCGCTGGTCGATCCAAGACCAAGATGACATCACAAGAGATGCAGACGGATATGCTAGATAACCGGGCTCGACAGGACCAACTCCTCCAGGCCTTGAACATTATCGCACCTCTGCAGAAGGCGCTAGCTGGCGTTCCTCCTACTACACCTCCTGGCAGTGTTGATGCTCAGACTACACCTCCTGGCAGTGTTGATCCCCGTTTTTATTTGCCACTTCCGGACCACTATGATGGAGACGCAGGGACCTGTCGTGAATGTTTGAACCAGAGCCAGATCCACTTCAGCCGTTATGCAAGGGCATTTTCGTCTGATGGCGCAAGGGTCGCTTTCATCATCTCTCTCCTTATTGACAAGGCCCTTGCATGGGCGAATCCTATCTGGGAGAGAAAAGGACCAGAGACCCGTGACTACTAGAGGTTCTTCTAGACATTTCACCTGGTGTTTGAGGAGCCTGGACGAGTTTAGTCTGCAGCGGCTTCCTTGCTAAACCTACGCCAAGGAGACACCTCCGTGGGCGAGTACGCCATCCACTTCCGCACCCTGGCGGGAGATCTGTTGGGGAACAATGAGGCCCTGGTGGCTACATTCTGGTAGAGACTGTCTCCTAAGATTAAGGACGAACTTTCCGCTCGAGACCTACCGTCTACCCTGGATGACCTCATCCTTCTGTCCACCCGGATTGATATAAGGATCCAAGAACGGCTCCAAGAAGCTCGTCGGGAGGGAGGCCTCCATAGTCCGGTCTCTACCTTGCAGCCACCCCTGCTGTCCTCTGATGCCGACCCTCCTAAGGAGTCTGTGAGGATGGACCAGTGTAAGCTTTCTACCCAGGAGAGACAACGCAGACGCACTTCGGGTCTATATTGCGGCCTCGCAGGCCACCTGTGTCCCCAAAAGCCCCAAAGCCTAGGGTTGGTAGGAGAGACAACCTTGGGTAAAGAGGGACTTCCATCTAAATTATCCATCCTCGTGACCATAGTGTCCGGCAAGAAAACGCATCGGGTCTCTGCGTATCTGAACTCTGGATCCGCTGCTAATTAAATTCTTAGAGACCTGGCGAATCATCTCCAATTACCCACTACCCCTCTGGCCATTGGTGGTCGCATCTGTGAAAGGACTACCTTTGCCAGACCCAGTTATTGCAGTGACCAAGCCGCTGAGTCTCCAAGTGGAAGCTCTCCACTCCGAGCTCCTCTCGTTCTTTGTCTTGTCCTAAGCCATTAACCCCGTGCTGCTGGGCCTGCCTTGGCTCTGACTACATGCCCCAGTCCTAGACTGGAACTCTGAAGCGGTTCTCCAGTGGTGCCCCGAGTGTCACAACCGTTGCCTGGTACAGATTCGTTTGGCTCAGCCTCCTCTGTCTCAGTAATGCGCAGGATTACCTGGTCATTATGCTGCATTTTCGGACATCTTCAGCAAGAGGGAGGTGGAGACGCTGCCCCCACATCGGGGATATGACTGTCCTATCGAGCTGATTCCTACTGCATCCCTTACCCGTGGCAGGGTATATCCTCTCTCCTTGCCAGAGACTCTGTCCATGTCCGCCTATGTTAAAGAGAACTTGGAGATGGGCTTCAAATGAAAGTCTTACTCCCCGGAGGGAGCCGAGTTCTTCTTCGTCAAGAAAAAGGATGGTTCCCTGCGTCCTTGTATTGACTATTGGGGTCTCAACCAGATGACGGTGAAAAATAGGTATCCGTTGCCGTTAATCTCAGAACTGTTTGATCGTTTACGTGGTGCAAAGATTTTTTCCAAACTAGACCTGCGTGGGGCTTACAACCTAATCCAGATTCGCAGAGATGACGAAGGGAAGACTGAATTTAACACCCGTGACAGACACTATGAATATCTAGTAATGCCCTTTGGCCTGTGTAATGCTCCCACGGTCTTCAAGGAGTTCGTTAATGACATCTTCCGTGACCTCCTCTATGTTTGTGTAGTAGTCTAACTTGATGACATCTTGATTTTTTCTCCATATCCTATGACTCATCAGAGACATGTCCATCAAGTTTTGCTTCGGTTAAGGGAGAATCGTCTGTACGCCAAGTTGGAGAGGTGCGTGTTTGAGAAAGATGATCTACCCTTCCTGGGCTACATCGTCTCGAATCGAGGTCTCGAGATGGATCCTGAAAAGTTAAAGTCTGTCCTGGAACAGCCACGCACTCAAGGCTTGAGGGACATACAGCGCTTTCTGGGATTTGCCAATTTTTACAGACAGTTTATCCCAAAATTCTCCTCACTGACTTCTCCTATCTCTAACCGTACCAAGAAGGGCATGAACGTCAAGGTGTGGACTTCTGAGGCAGAGTCCACATTCAATAGCCTGAATAGTGCCTTTACATCAGCCTCTATCCTCCATCATCCAGATGTTTCTCTACAGTTCTCGTTGGAGGTGGACGCCTCCCCTGTCGGTGCTGGTGCACTCCTCTTCCAGAGAGGTTCCAAGGGCAAGTCAATGGTATGTGGATATTTCTCTAAGCTCTTCTCTTCCGCAGAACGCAACTACTCGATTGAGGATCGGGAGTTACTGGCCATCATATTGGCTCTGGATGAGTCGAGACGTCTACTAGAGGGCACAGCTCATCCCATCCTAATTTTTACGGACCACAAGAATCTCACCTATCTCCAGATGGCCCAACGGCTGAATTCTCGTCAGGCCAGGTGGTCGCTGTTCTTTACCAAGTTCCAGTTTGAGCTCCATTATCGCCCGGCTGACAAGAATGTGAGAGCCGATGCCTTGTCCAGGTCTTTCGAGACAGAGGACACCATGGAAATTACACAGAATATTATTGACCCGTCTTGCATTATCTCTGTCAACCCCATGCAAGTTGGGGACATTCCTCCAGGGAGGACTTTTGTGCGCCTGGCTGACAGAGGGAGAATCCTCCGCTGGGGTCACTGCTCTAGACTGGCAGGTCACTTGGGGACCCGTAAAACCTGAGACCTTATTGCCCGTCATTTCTGGTGGCCCACGCTGCCCAAAGCAGGTCTGCTCCAGCTATTGCCTGTGCCCGATGCTCCCTGGCAGCATATAGCTATGGACTTTGTTACGGATCTGCCTCCCTCTGCGGGATGCAGTACTGTCTGGGTGGTGGTGGACCGATTATCGAAGATGGCCCACTTCGTTCCGCTGACCGGTCTTCCGTCTGCTCCTCAACTGGCCAACCTTTTCATCCAACACATCTTCCGCCTGCACGGCTTGCCGCGGCATATTGTGTCTGATCGGGGGGTTCATTTCACCTCGAAGTACTGGAGAGCCCTCTGTGGACTCCTCTGTGTAACTTTGGACTTTTCCTCAGCCTACTATCCTCAGTCCAATGGTCAGGTCGAGAGGATCAATCAGATCTTGGAGAACTACCTACGCCACTTCATCTCCAAGCAGCATGATGACTGGGTGCAACTGCTTCTGTGGGCTGAGTTCTCATATAATAATCACACCAGCAAGTCCACAAGGATTACACCGTTCTTCATTGTCTACGGCCAACACCCACAAATTCCTCTACCAGTGCCCGAAACGTCCGAGGTACCAGCGGCTGACTCTGCTTTTAGAGACTTCCTGCAGATCTGGCAGCAGACTCGATCCTCCATCCTACTGGCAGTCGACCACATGAAACGGAAGGCTGACACAAGGAGAAGAGAACCTCCTCAATTTCTCCCGGGCACGAAGGTCTGGTTGTCCTCTAGTAATATCCGACTAAGGGTGCCATCATACAAATTTGCTCCCAGGTTCCTTGGACCCTTCGAGATCCTACAGCAGATCAACCCTGTCGCCTACAACCTTCGGCTGCCTCCTACCCTCAAGATCGCCAACTCCTTCCATGTCTCCCTCCTGAAGCCGGTGGTTCTGAACCGCTATACCAAGACTCCTAGCCCTGTGGTTGCCTCCAGCGGTCCTTCAGACACGTTTCAGGTTAAGGAGATCCTGGACACTAAAACAGTAAGAAGCGGAACCTTTTATTTAGTAGATTGGAAGGGGTTTAGTCCAGAAGAGAGGTCCTGGGAGCCAGAAGAGAATCTCAATGCTCCTACCCTCATTAAGAGGTTTCTCTCTCGTTCTGGTCTCAAGAGGAGGGGGCGTAAGAGGGGGATACTGTAACATCCGTGGTCGCTGACCACGAACTCCTTCCAGCCAGTCGACGCCCTTCTCTCCAGAGATGTCTGCAGATGCTGCCGTCCTGCTCCACAGTGACCACCAGGGTGCGCTCGCGAGCTCAATCCACACTTAAAGGAACAGTGTCATCACAAATTATTTTTTTATATGTTAAAGATGTTAGTGCTTTATTAAAAACGTTTATATTCATTTGTATGTTTGTGTTTTACTTTTTCTTATTTTTACACTTTTTCTTCCCTATGGGGGCTGCCATTTTTTTTCCATTTCTGTCTGTGTCGATTAACGACACATACAGACATGGAATACGGCAGCCACAGTCCCATAGGGACTGCGAACGGCTCCCGTCCCATTGACTTCCGTGTACGGCGTCTGTGTGGGAACTGCGCATGCGCCGCTCCCACACAGTCCAATTCGAAATTGGCGCCGTCCGGCGCCATTTTCCTGTGGACCGGAAGTCGCGGCCGGACAGTAATATTACTACTTCTGGTCGCGGCTTCCGGATTTGTGCACTTGGACCAGCGGCAGCAAACGGAGCGGACGGGCCGGAGGGAGCCGCGGCGGCAGGAGCAGGTAAGAGATTTCAATGTATGTTCGTGTTTGTGTGTGTTTACTACTGTATGTAAACCTACTACACTGTGTGTTAGCTCAAAAAATGGCGACACACAGTGTAGGAGGTTACACCGTTCAAACCCCTCGTTTATCCCGGCACTAGCCAGGATAAAGGAGGGGGGGATGCTGAGAGCTCACTAGAGCGAGGGCTTTTAACCCTATCTTGCACTGCTGCAATTTTGGGAATAGCTCCATCTAGTGACCAAAAATGGGTAGTATTATAAATTTAGAATTAATTTATAATATTTCCTGACTCGTGAAAAAAATATAAAAAATTTGAACAATGTTTAATCACCCACACACTAAATGTTTAATTTTTTTTAAAAAAACATGTTTTTCTGGCAACACATTCCCTTTAAGAAGCCAAAGGTGGGAGACTGAGCTGATTGCTCCCAGAGCACCCTGGGCTATAAGAAGGGGTGTGCACCTTCCGCCCATGCCTGATTGTTGTTGTCATACCCAAAGTTTGTCTATGCAAATGGTCTCCTAGTGTTTTGCAGTTCCCAGTGTTTCCCGTACCTGTATCCTGTATCCCGTGCTCTCCTGGTCAAGTGCCGTGCTGAGCTGTAGTCGTGCTGTATTCCAGGCCTGTCCTGCTACTCCACGCCTGACGTCTACCTGCTGCCTAGTCCCAGCCGAGCCTGCCTTGCTACTGTCCAAGCTGCCACAGGTACACTATACAAACTATAGACTGGCCAGCTGCCATACCATCAGGGCGGTATGGCCAAGTGGGTCCACAAACCTAACGTGACAGTTACATTGTTTTGACTTAACCAATAGCGCAGTCGACTGTGGCCAAAATTGTGGACATTTTTTGAAAGTTTCATGTTTTAAAACTATGCAAGCTTATAGAAAATGTGATGTTTCACTAAATATACCTATTTTTCCATACACACATAGCACTCACACATACAGATGTAATAGTTGTGTTTCTCATTTGACATAACTAAACTCAATTCATCTTTTGTTAAGCCACAGATAATATTGCAGTTTGGCTTCTCTGTATTTATCTCCCAGTGTCTTGGTCGGTGAGTGCAAAAATGCAGTGTATGCGCACCTCAGATTATCACTCGTCTTCCTATACCCTTCGATAGTCTTACGTTTAAGGGTAGACATGAATTGCATAATCTTCCCCCGAATCCAATATAGCGATAGATCCGAACGATGCAGTTCGTTATCCCCTTCAAATTCTATTCACCAACCCCTTAGCTTCTGTAGGAATCCCTTGTCCTTCGCTAGGAAGGAAAGGAATCTCTATATGAAATCCGTCCCCTTAGCGACATTGTCAGCGGGGGTAATTGTAATCGGGGAGTGATCAGAGATAACTACATCCTCAATCGTCGCTTCTCGTAAACGGCAGGAGAAAATATCACTCACCAGAAGATAGTCAATACGGGACCATGATTGATGGGCGTGAGTAATGTGTGAATTCCCTAGCATCGGGGTATAGGCATCTCCAGGCGTCTGTGAGGGCTTTATGTCCTAAAAAGTCTGGCAGAATCAAATCTCTATGCCGTTGTGAAGGGGATATTGAGCTTATATCCTCACTAGGTGACAACACAGTATTGAGGTCCCCCCCTAGCACTAAGAGCCGGGTACAGTCCTGTTGGATTCGAGTTTCCAGCTACGAAAGAACTGGGCATTGGCAGCATTAGGACCATAGACATTGTAAATACTGAGTACTTCCATCACATGTTCCACTACTAGATGGATCCAACGGCCCTCATTGTCACAATACTGGGACACTAGGACTGGGACTCCCACCTTTCCATCTCGAGCAGCCGAGCCAAAAACAGGGCCTACCCAGAATTTTTGAAAATATTTAAATTCTGGTTCAGTAAGGTGAGTCTCCTGTAAAAGGACTACATCCAGTCAGA
Organism: Rhinoderma darwinii; assembly: GCF_050947455.1. Classification (NCBI taxonomy): domain Eukaryota; kingdom Metazoa; phylum Chordata; class Amphibia; order Anura; family Rhinodermatidae; genus Rhinoderma; species Rhinoderma darwinii. The sequence continues at coordinate 418,127,124 of NC_134687.1, forward strand.
ATCTTTTCAAGTGTCTCAAAAGTTTGGTCCTTTTATGTGGGGATCTAAGACCTTTTACGTTCCATGAGACTATCTTCATGTAATTGAACTATGCATATAGTGGTCTAAGTTGCAAGAGAGCCATGACTGGATCTGGAAGTGGGATCCACCTTTACAGAAAAGCCATGCATGAACATTGAAAGTATAACAAAAACCAGGCATAGAAAGCAAAAACACGTGCACAGTCAACAGACTTTAAGAAAAAACGGCCTTGCTGAGGGTATACATAAAACAATTACCCATTGGCGTAATGGACTTCACTTTTTTCTGGTGTGCAGAACATATCTCTCCCTTCCCCTCCTTCCCCGACCTGTAGAACAAAATATATAATATATTGAGCCAGTGGCCCCGTACAGTAGAGATAAGACATTGGACATTAGAGCAGAGATGATAAAATTATAAAATTGCGTCACATTTTGCAGGGCAATCCTAAAACAACACTATAATTATATACTATAGAGAAGAATGGTCGGCAATGTGATAAAATTCAGAAGAACTACCGGTTAACTGGCTTACAGCGTCCACAGAGGTTACCTCACAGGATCAAATGTCACTGTAAATCTTTCAATCCGGAGACGGAGAACAGGTTCGGTCTCTCGGCTGTCTCTGTGGTTTAGGGGAGTCCGCTCTTCTTCTTAACGACCTTTCTCTGCGTGCATTCCCAGGTGTGGAAGAGAGAGCCTCTGACCAAGTCCGACCCACATCAGACCGGCTCCGTCTGGCAGTGCTTGTATTGCGATGTGGACTGTGCTCCGGACTTTGTCACGTGGTGTGTTGAGGGCCCCCCCTACACATTTCCGAGAGTGCCTCCTCGGCTTCACTCGCTAAGGTAAATACCTTGGCTTGTCCGTCTGCTTGAAACACCCGTAGGGTAGCGGGATACTGTAGAGTATAGCGTTTTTTTGCCTGGAACAAGGCAGTGCATATCTTGCTAAAGGATCGGCAGCGTTTTGCGACCTCCATTGAATAATCTTTAAAAATCTCCAGGGGTTGGGATCTACGGCAGTATGACTTCATGAGTGCCACCTTGTCGTTATAATGACTTGTCTGGGGCATGGTGGCCTAGTGGTATCGGATGGCGGGTGATTTCCCGGCATGGTGTTGTAAACCTAGGGCTTCCGGTAAGGTCCTCTCACACAGGCATTGTAAATCAGAAGGAGCAACAGCCTCTTTCAAACCCACAATTCTCAAATTACTCCTCCTGGATCGGTTTTCCAGGTCACCCAGCTTTTTCCCCCAGCTGAGTAGTAGTAGACAGAACCGCTTTGAGCGTAGATTGCAAGCGTTCATTTTCATCCTATTGCAGGCTTTCAGGCCGTTCGGGAGTGGAAGCTCAGTCTCACGCGTCCTGCATTGCTAACGCCGGAACCGGGAGTCCTCACTCAATTCATCTTGAACCTGTGGTCGCAATACAAAAATAATCTAAAACACTCTGAAGTAAATGGAAGCTGGATGTCTCACTATCCAGCAGGTACTAGGGTACTGACTATAGTACTAGCTACCAGGGTCTGAATGGAGAGTGTTGTACTTCTCACAACTGGTAACCATATGATAAACATCTCACAGATCTCTGAGCCAGCTTTTGGGTGTTTATGACAGTACTGGTGATGTGGGTAGTACCTTTATTTGCATTGTGCACAGAGAAATAAGTATTTGATCCCCTACCAACCATTAAGAGTTCAGCCTCCTCCAGACCAGTTACACGCTCCAAATCAACTTGGTGCCTGCATTAAAGACAGCTGTCTTACATGGTCACCTGTATAAAAGACTCCTGTCCACAGACTCAATTAATCAGTCTGACTCTAACCTCTACAACATGGGCAAGACCAAAGAGCTTTCTAAGGATGTCAGGGACAAGATCATAGACCTGCACAAGGCTGGAATGGGCTTCAAAACCATAAGTAAGACGCTGGGTGAGAAGGAGTTAACTGTTGGTACAATAGTAAGAAAATGGAAGACATACAAAATGACTGTCAATCGACATCGATCTGGGGCTCCATGCAAAATCTCACCTCGTGGGGTATCCTTGATCCTGAGGAAGGTGAGAGCTCAGCCGAAAACTACACGGGGGGAACTTGTTAATGATCTCAAGGCAGCTGGGACCACAGTCACCAAGAAAACCATTGGTAACACATTACGCCGTAATGGATTAAAATCCTGCAGTGCCCGCAAGGTCCCCCTGCTCAAGAAGGCACATGTACAGGCCCGTCTGAAGTTTGCAAATGAACATCTGGAGGATTCTGAGAGTGATTGGGAGAAGGTGCTGTGGTCAGATGAGACTAAAATTTAGCTCTTTGGAATTAACTCAACTCGCCGTTTTTGGAGGAAGAGAAATGCTGCCTATGACTCAAAGAACACCATCCCCACTGTCAAGCATGGAGGTGGAAACATTATGTTTTTGTTGTGTTTCTCTGCTAAGGGCACAGGACTACTTCACTGCATCAATGGGAGAATGGATGGAGACATGTACCGTTAAATCCTGAGTGACAACCTCCTTCCCTCCACCAGGACATTAAAAATGGCTTGTGGCTAGGTCTTCCAGCACGACAATTACCCGAAATATACAGCCAAGGCAACAAAGGAGTGGCTCAAAAAGAAGCACATTAAGGTCATGGAGTGGCCTAGCCAGTCTCCAGACCTTAATCCCATCGAAAACTTATGGAGGGAGCTGAAGATCCGAGTTGCCAAGCGACAGCCTCGAAATCTTAATGATTTACAGATGATCTGCAAAGAGGAGTGGGCCAAAATTCCATCTAACATGTGTGCAGACCTCATCATCAACTACTAAATATGTCTGACTGCTGTGCTTGCCAACAAGGGTTTTGCCACCAAGTATTAAGTCTTGTTTGCCAAAGGGATCAAATACTTATTTCTCTGTGCACAATGCAAATAAATATATATAATTTTGACAATGTGATATTTTTTATTTTTTTTTATATAATCTATCTCTCACTGGTAAAATTAACCTAGCCTAAAAATTCTAGACTGTTCATGTCTTTGACAGTGGGCAAACTTACAAAATCAGCAAGGGATCAAATACTTATTTCCTGCACTGTATATATATATATATATATATATATATATATATATATATATATATATATATATATATATATATATACTTTGTCATGCTCAGGAGACTTGGTTGCAGGCAGCAGCATACTTGAGTCTGTGGCCAATTTCCCCAACTGCATAGGCGCTGTCAAAGGGAAGCACACACGTGTGCTGCAGCCACCACATTCAGAGTCACAGTCAGGCAGCTGCTTTAGTCGCAGACGTTGTCCACTGGGTCCTTGTATTCTTAAAGGGCCAAATTTTAAATGATCACCTGAACCAGTATTTAAACCCTGCATGCTCTGGCATTCAGAGCAATTTGGTTCCTAGTGATCATTGTGTTCCTGGCCCTCCCAGTTCTCTTGACCTTGTATTTGCCATATACCTCTTTATCGACCTTTTGACTGTTCTTTGACCATCCGTGCCTGCCGCCTACCCTGACCTATTGCTTCTTCACCATGTTGATCCTCTCTCGCCTGCACAGTCCTAAAGTCACATTTACTAATCTGCCTCCTCCATTACCCATTACCAAGTGAGACTTCCAGGAGTAGTAGTAGACAGAACCGCTTTGAGCGTAGATTGCAAGCGTTCATTTTCATCCTTTAACAATGTTATACTCTGTTCTAGTTCACCTGTTCTGGAAGTTATTTGTGCCAGGTTCCCTCTCAGCGAAGTCCACATCCCACCTCCCCCCTCCCATCACCATCTAGAAGCGTCCTTCTCCAGTGCTTTAATTCAAAGACCTGAGTTCTCCGGCCCTTACTAGTGGGGTCTGGCATGAGTTACCCCCCTCTCGAGTGGAGAGGATTTGATGTCCTGTGAACAGAGTCAGCCCCTTTTACGGCCCTCCGCCCCTATTGCATCAGATATAAGCTGTAGCACCATCGGCCGCCGATCGCCGGTATCCTCCTCCTCCCGGTGGTCGCAGCCTCCAGCCTGTATGTACTTACTGCCAGCCTCCACTTCCTCCCGGTGTGCTCTGCCTTCTGCCGCAGGGACCCTTAGTTCTTAAAGGGTCAGCGTGCGCACCAGTAATTGTGCCCCCAGCCTATCTCAGCATACCCTCATGTATAAAATGAAGTCTGCCCTGTATCCCAGTGCCTGAGCAATGTTGTTGCTAACCAAGTGTTAGTTTGCAAAGGTTCCGTAACTTGTTCCCAAAACCTGTGTCCATGACAGCTTCAGTATCTGTCTTCAATTTCCGTGACAAGTCCAGTATCTGCGTCCAGTGTCCCTGTCAAGTCCAGTATGCGAGATGACTTCAGTATCCGTGTCCGTGTCAAGTCCAGCACAAGCCAGCTTCCGATAATCCGGCACAAACCAGCTTCCGATAATCCGGCACAAGCCAGTTACCCATAATCCGGCACAAGACAGTTTCCAATAATCCGGCACAAGCAAGCTTCCAATAATCCAGCCAAACCAGCTTCAAATAATCCGGCACAAGACAGCTTCCAATAATTCAGCACAAGCCAGCTTCCAGCTATCCGGCACCAGCCTGCCATCCAGGTACCATCGACCAAATGACTGTTATATATTTGTTTGGACAGCTGCCACTCCGTTACGGCGGAGTGGCCCAGTGGGTCTGCATCCCCCGCAGTCGTGACAGTTTGCTCAGGCCATGGATCCCACTGGTCAACCCAAGACGGCAGTTCAAATCATGCAAGCGGACATGCAAGGTCTCCAATCATGATAGGACCAGCTTCTGCAAGCGGTCAATTCCTTTGCTTTGCTTCTGTTTCTCCCTTGACAACCTCTCCAGTTGCTGCTCTATCTACTCCTGAACCCGTCATAACTCCAGTCAGTTCTTTGGCCGGAATTTCTTTGCCACTTCCACCCCATTATGATGGAGATGCAAGAACCTGTCGAGGCTTCCTCAACCAGTAAAAAATCTATTTCAAGCTGCATGCACATCAGTTCCCATATGATCAGACCAAAGTAGCCTTCATTGTCTCCCTACTGATAGGCAAAGCTCTGGCATGGTCGAATCCTATCTGGAAACATGAGGGGCCAGAGTCTTCTAATCTGCAGCTGTTCATAGATACTTTTCACACAGTGTTTGAGGAACGTGTCGTACATCTTCAGCTGCTGCTTCACTACTGACACTACCGCCAAGGGGAATCGACGGTAGGAGGGTACGCCATACATTTCCATACTTTGGCAGTAGAGTTTGCTTGGAACAACGAGGCCTTGGTGGCAACATTCTGGCAGGGATTAGCCAGTAGAATCAAGGATGAACTGGTGGGTTGTGATCATCCTTCTACTCTGGATGCCCTGATTCTTCTGGCGACATGCATTGACATGAGGTTCCATGAGTGTTCCAAGCAGGGCTGGCCTTAGGACAGATGGCGCCCCGTGCAAAATTATCTTTCAGCGCCCCACCCACATCATAAAAAAAATGCCCCATAAAAAAAGTATAATGCCCCCCACAGTATAATGCCCTATATAGTGCCCCCACACAGTATAATAATAATATTTAATAATATTATATATTATTACCCCTTCAAGGACACAGTATTTTGTCCTCTAATTGTGCCCACACAGTATTATGCCCCCTAAGTGCCACACACAGTATATTGCAACCTGTAGTACCCCTACACAGTATAATGTCCGCTTAGTGGCCCCCATAGTATAATGCCCTCTCTTCCGGCTGCCAAACAAAGCCCCTCCTTGTGGATAGTGCCACACAGCGCCCTGTAGGTAGTGCCACACAGCCCCCTTTTAGGTAGTGCTGCACAGGCCCCTTGTACGAAGTGTCACACAGCCCCCTCTAGATAGTGCCACACAGCCCTTTGTAGGTAGTGCCATACAGCCCCATGTAGGTAGTGCCACACAGCCCCCTGTAGGTGGTACCACCCAGCCCCCTTGTAGGTAGTGCCACACAGCCCCCTGGTAGGTAGTGCTACACAGCCCCCTTGTAGGTAGTGCCACACAGTTCCCTTGTACGTAGTGCCACACAGCCCCCTTGCAGGTAGTGCCACATAGCCCCCTTGTAGATAGTGTCACGCAGCCCCCTGGTAGGTAGTGCTACACAGCCCCCTTGTAGGTAGTGCCACACAGCCCTCTGTAGATAGTGCCCCACAGCCCCTTGTAGGTAGTGCCACTCCTGGAGCGCTCGGCTTGATGTCTCTGTCAATATATGGATAGTGACATCAGGGGCAACTTCTAAAGCGGAATACCCGTCCACAGCGTTGACGATGCAGTGACCGCGGATTCCACTCCAGGAGAAGCCCCTGTCATCTGTGTCCATTTATAAAAAGTGATGTCACTGGCTTCTCCTGGAGTGGAATCCCCGGTCAAAGCATCAGTGATTTCACTCCAGGAGAAGCCCCTGACGTCTCTGTCCATTTATGAACAGTGAGGTCAAGGGCTTCTCCTGGAGTGGAATCCCCAGTCACAGAGACAGCAACGCTGTGGACGGGATTCCACTTCAGGAGTTCCCCCAGATGTCACTGTCATATATGGACAGAGACATCAAGTGCTCTGTCTAGGAGCGGAATCCCCAGCCAGACAGGGATTCTGCTCCTTCAGGGAGCTACAGTGGCGCTAGTAGATAGCAGAGCAGGAAGATATCTCCCTGCTCTGTTATAGTGGTGTTGCTACCGCTGTAGCAGTCGCAATGGCTGCTAGCGGCACCGCCGGCCAGTCATCTTCAGTGTCGCCGCTAGCAGCTGCTCTGGCTGCTGCAGCGACGCCACTGAGTGAAAAAGCCCCCAGGCGGAAAGGCGACTGCTGAGTCGCCGGGCCTGGGCGCTTCTGAAACAAGCAGGGGAAGGGAGCCAGCGCAGTGCCCCCTTTCACCTGCTGGAGTGATGCGCCCTGTGCAATAGCACAGATTGCACACCCCTAAAGCCGGCCCTGGCTCCAAGGAGGTTCTCCAAGAAAGAAGGTCCTACAGACTGACACCTAATTTTCAAAGACCCCTACTACCTTCTTCTGCTGTCGTACCTGAAGAACCTATGCAAGTTGACAGAGTCAGACTGTCTGACCAGGAGCAGCAGCGCAGACATTCTACTGTATATACTGTGGCTGAAAGGGTCATTTTGTGCACCAATGTCCCAAGAAGTCGGGAAACTCCAGCACCTAGGGTAGATAGGAGAGACTACCCTAGGTGGACCGATGCCTTCTGCAAAATCATCTCACGTGAGGAATCACATTCTCTTTCCACTTATCTGGACTCTGGAGTGGCTGCAAACTGCATTCATCAGGCCTTAGTAGACCGTCTCCACTTGCCCATGACTCCTCTGGAGAAACCTCTAGCGGTAGCTTCCGTGAATTGCCAGATCCAATTCTCTCCATCACAGAACCTTTGAGGTTACAAGTGGGTGTTCTACACTCGGAATAAATAGCCTTCTATGTACTGCCTAAGTGGCCATGTCCTTAAGGTCTCCCTGCCATACAAAGAGTTTTAGGCTTCGCAAATTTCTATCACCAGTTCATCCCAAACTTCTCTTCGCTTACCGCCCCTATCTCTGCACTAACCAAGAAGGAGATGAACGCTAAAGTCTGGACCCCTGAAGCAGAGTTGGCATTCACTAATCTCAACAGGGCCTTCACTTCTACCTCTGCTCCTTACCATCCTAATATTTCTCAGCAGTTCTCGTTGGAGATGGACGCTTCTACAATTGGTGCTGAAGCACTTCTCTTTCAAAGAAACTCCAAGGGTAAGGTGGTCTCCTGTGGCTTCTTTTAAAAACTCTTCTCTGCAGCAGAAAGAAACTACTCCATTGGGGACTGTGAGCTACTTGACATCAAGTTGGCCTTAGAAGAGTGGAGGCATTTACTAGAGGGGTCTGCTCATTCAATTATCATCTACACTGATCACAAGAATCTCACTTACTTACAGTCTGCATAACGCCTTAATCCTCGTCAAGCCAGATGGTCACTTTTCTTTGCCAGATTCAAATTCCTACTTCATTTCCATCCTGCTGATAAAAATGTCAAAACTGATGCACTGTCTCGTTCGTTTGAGACAGTTGGGGCTGAAGAGGATCCTCAGCATATTATTGACCCTTCCAGTTTTTTTCCTGTTAACCCTCTGCAGATTTAAGACATCCCTTCTGGAAAAAATTTTGTTTCTCCTATTGACAGGAAGAAAATTCTCATTTGGGGGTCATAATTCCAAGTTGGCAAGTCATTCGGGCATTCGTAAGATTTAGAACTTTATCTCTCGCCACTACTGGTGGCCCACATTGCCCAAAGATGTCACAGACTATGTCTCACCTTATACCAAGTGTGCTCAAAATAAAAATACTCACTCCAAGCCTGCAGGTCTGCTTCAACCCCTGCCGGTGCCGAACTATCCTTGGTAACACATAGACATGGATTTCATTATGTTTGTTTTTCCAAAATGGCACATTTTGTTCCTCTGCTTCTCGCCTGGCAAGTTTGTTTGTTCAGCATGTTTTTCTTCTGCATGGATTGCCCCTCCACATCGTGTTTGACCATGGCGTGCAATTCACTCCCATATTCTGGAGAGCCCTGTGCAAGCTTCTGAATGTGAGACTGGACTTCTCATCCACATACTACCCACAATCCAACGGCCAAGATGAAATGTACTTGAAAATGATCTGTGCCATTTCGTATCTGCTCAACACGACAACTGGGTACATCTCCTACCATGGGCCGAGTTCTCTAAATAATAAAACAAGTGAATCTACTGCTTCCTCTCCATTTTTCATCGTTTACAGCCAACATCCGCGTGCAGCCAATATTTCTTATGGGAGTTTTCTTCAGATCTGGCAGCAAACCAAGTCTGCTATCCTGCAGGCGGTGAATCACATGAAGAAGTATGCCGATAAGAAGAGAAGACCTCCTTCTCAGTTCATTCCCGAAGTTAAGGTCTGGATATCTTCAAAAAATATTCACCTCAAAATTCCCTCCTACAAATTCACTCCCAGATTTATCGGTCCCTTTGAAGTCCTGCAACAAATCAATCCTGTGTCATACAAGCTACGTCTACCACCTACTCTCAAACATTCCTTCCATGTGTCCCTCCTGAAGCCTGTGGTACTCAACCAGTAGAGTAAGTCTGCTGGTTCTTCTACTGCTCCCAGATGTTCCGCTGTTGTGTTTGAAGTCAAAGATATCCTGGATTTCAAGAAGGTTGGAGGGAGGACCTTTTATCTCGTGGACTGGAAGAGTTTTGGTCCTGAAGAGAGGTCAGGGAACCTGAGGAGAACATTGACGCTCTGGACCTGAGAAGAGCATCCCTCTCCTCCAGGCAGACGCGGCCGCCAGCCTGTATGTACTTACCGCCGGCGTCCTCTTCCTTCCCCCATGGGACACCGGCATGCTCTGCCTCCTGCCCCAAGGACCCGTAGAATGCGCACGCGCTCACTCTAGCCCATTCTTAAAGGGGCAGCGCGCGCACCAGTAATTGTGCCCCCAGCCTATCTCAGCATACCCTGATGTATAAAATGAAGTCTGCCCTGTATCCCAGTGCCTGAGCAATGCTGTTGCTAACCAAATGTTAGTTTGCAAAAGTTCCGTAACCTGTTCCTGAAACCTGTGTCCATGACGGCTTCAGTATCCGTGTCCAATATCCATGACAAGTCCAATATTTGCATCCAGTGTCCGTGTCAAGTCCAGTTTAGTGACGACTGCAGTATCCATGTCCAGTGTCCGTGACAAGTCCAGTATCTGTGTCAAGTGTCGGTGTCAAGTCCAGTGTATGTGACGACTTCATTATCAGTGTCCGTGACAAATCCAGTATCTGTGTCTAGTGTCCGTGTCAATTCCAGTGTATGTGACGACTTCAGTATTTGTGTCCAGTGTCCATGTCAAGTCCAGTTTCCAGCAGAAGCCAGCTTTCAATAATTCAGCAAAAGCCAGCTTCCAGCTATCCGGCACCAGCCTGCCATCCATGTACCATAGACCAAGTGACGGTTATATATGTGTTTGACCAGCTGCCACTCTGTTACGGTGGAGTGGCCCAGTGGGTCCACATTCCCCGCAGTCTTGACACATACCCACAGTAATACCTGGGGCTTTATGTCCGGCATTTATTATGTCTGACCATCATTCGCAGTCCCCATCCCTTTTTTTGTGGACTAACACCAGCAGGCGGCGTTCAAGATCTCATCACAGACGATTGTCGCATCACACTGGTTCAGACGTTCCAGGAGGCTCAGAATCCTCCGGGTCGTCTGGGCCAGCTTTGCAGAGTTCCTGCACCAACTCCTCCAGCTATTTCAGTCCTTAGTGGGGTCACGGCAAGCCAGGTCTTCATGGAGGTCCCGAAGGTTATCGGATTTCGGACACAGCGATGATACTCCTGTGGCAGCGTTGTCTGCTCCTCCATCTTTTACAGCAGTGGGTTCCATGACGTTCTCTGTTATCAGGTACTGATCACGCTTCTACGGAGCCTGTGATGCAGTCCTTGGTTGAGAAATCTCTTGTTGAGGCTTCCACGTCCACAACGTCTTTGCCTGCTTCTAGAGATACTTATTTTTGCGGTATAGCTCCATTTAATGCTCACCATTCTGAGGATACCCAGGATAAGATTGTTAAAAATGTCGATATTTTAACTTGGTATCCATGGATTTGGCGACCGTTGATAAGGAGCTTCACTTTGAGCAGGGAGTTTAACCTAAACCTAGAGTTGCCCGGACTTTTTAATAACTGAATCCTGGCCTTTGCTGTTTTGGGCTGTATACTAGGGCAGAAGTAACCTGACTATTCTTATCAATTGTTTATTTGTATACAATTTTTAGTGCCTATAAGACTCATAGTGGAAATGCCTGGTGGCGTAAAGATGAGGCATTTCGGAGAAGGATGGCGCAAAGGTCTGACGTTGGCTGGGACACTGGGACGTTTGGTTGCGTTATGGGGGAAGTCGCCCATTTTAGAATGGGTTTTATGTTTGTTTTATACATTCTGTTTGACTACTGTATCAAGTTGGTTTTCTCCAGGAATTTGAAGTCTGCTTTGGAATTCCGATCTGCCATTGGGGAGAAAGTTGGGAAAGTAGTAACTTTGGGCCGTATGGCTGGTTCATTTTCTGAGTTGCCCTTTCCCAACCATCGTGTTTCACCTCTTGGCATAGTTTCTAAGAAGGACACTGGAACATTTTGACTTATTCACCACCTTTCTTATCCCAGGGGACTATCGGTTAATGACGTTATCAGTAAGTTTCCTATTTGTCTTTCGACAGGGCTGTCCAGTTGGTTCGTCGAGCTGGTCAGGGTGACTTTATGGCTAAGTCTGACGTTGAGTCTGCCTTTCGGTTGTTGCCTGTTCATGCTGATTGTTTTTATTTGTTAGGTTGTCAGCTTGATGGTCAGTATTATTACGATATGTGTTTCCCTATGTGTTGTTCCATTTCTTGTTTTCATTTTAAAGTCTTTAGCTTTTCTTGAATGGGTGTTTCAAGAAGAGATCTGTTGAAGCGTCGTTACTCGTTAGTTGGACAATTGTTTGTTTGTTGATCATGGTTCGTCCCTGTAGTGTCAGTTTTTGTTGCATTATTTTCAATATATGTCCCTGCAATTCAGGGTTCCTTAATCGAAGGGCTCTGCTACTGCGCTTTCCTTTTTGGGTACCAAAAAATGATTATGTGGCTATGGTTTTTTATTTGCCTGCGAACAACATAGTTAAATTACGGTTTGTTTTGGATTCTGCTTTGTCTTCTAGTGGTGACAGGTTCAATCCTTGCTGAGTTTGTTGGTTTTTGCCTGTAGGGTTATGCCTATGAGTCAAATATTTTCCCGACATATGTCTTCAGCTACCGCTGGTGTCACGGTCCCTTCCCATTATGTGCACATCACGTAGTTTTTGGCATATCTTTCTGGAAGGTTACAATGGGGGCACATGTTGCAGGAGTATCACGGTTTCTAATAATGATGTTGAACTGTGTACGGATGCCGCTGGGGCTCTAGGCTTTGGAGCTCTGATGGGCTCGTCGTGGTGTGCTGGCCCCTGGCCCGATTCTTGGTGTTGTTGAGGTTGGTGTGGTAATTTAACCCTTCTTGAACCCTTTCCGTTGTCGCGATTGAGTTGTGGTGTGGTAGTATGGCTAATTGTTCTGTTCTTTTTTGGTGTTAGTTGTGCATCCACTTAATAATCTCACTTCCTCCTCAGAGCTTGCAGTCGTCCTGCTTTGACGTCTGGTGTTATGTTGCCTCACTGTAACATTAAATTCCGGGCTCGCCACATACCTGGGGTACATAATAAGATCACTGATTCTCTCTCTCAGTTTAAGGTTTTTTGTTTCCTTTGCCTGCAGGCAGATCTGGAAGGGACCCAATGCCTGGATTCATTGTGGAAGATATTGTGTCTCAGTTGGTCCCCTTCATGAGGTCCTCTCTTGCACCATCTACTTGGGCGGCTTCTGGTAATGTGTGGAATGAGTGCCTGGGGATGGCAGGAGACAGGGTAGTAGGTCCTGAGTTGCAGCCCAGAATTACAGTTACTTTGGAATATTTGTTTTGTTTGCTCGATTGTGTGCCAGGCCTTGTCGTACCGGTAAAGCCTTTTTCTTCAAATTGCTGGACTTATCGGACATTACTAAGACCTTCTTTATTTTGCAGGTCTCAAGTGGTTGGATGAAGAGTTCGGTCCGGCGGGAATCTTTCGCCCGGTTTAGTTTTCCATTTTGTTCAAATTGCTAGAAGTGTTACCTGACATATGCTCTGCACTTTTGGAAGTGACACTGTTTATATCTACTTTTGTTTTGGCCGTCTTCGGTGCCCTTCGGATTTCTGAACTCGTTCCCATGAGTGCATCTCGCCCTGGGAGCATTTTCTACGAAGATGTGGTATTGTCTAGTACGGTGGTTTGTTTTCATATTTGCTGCCCCAAGACGGACGTTTTTGGCAAAGGTTGCCAGTTTTCTTTGCGCCTGGTTCCAGGTGTGGTGTGCCCGTCAACTCTGTTTCGGCTTACTTGAACTTGCGGCAAAGCGGAGGTCAATTTTTTCGCACGCCGATGGCAAAAAGTAAATGCATTTTAAGTTTTGATCCATTTGTAAGAAGGCTTTGGTGCGTGAGAGTTTTCCAATTGGGATTTGTGTAGCTATTATTTTTGGATCGGCGCGGCTACAACAGCCATTAAGTTGGGTCTTTCAGAAGACTAGGCTGTTGCATTGGCTGCTGGCGCTCTGATTCTTTTTCTGGATATGTTCGCAATCATCTGCTTCTGCACTAATTTCCTATTTCTTCCGGTTTGTACCCCTCGGTTTGGATCATTCTTATTGGGGCATTCTTATATGTTCTGGGCTGAGCACAAAGCTGCTTTTCCGACCGGGAGGTCTTCTCTTGGATGCTGAAGTCTACTAGCATGGTCCCCGGGTTCTGCGCTGGCTGCAAGCTTTGCCTGAAGTGGTGGAAATCAGTAGGAATCTTTGGTGCCTACAGCGCTGGTGGTCCATGTCGATGGCAACATCACATGCTTTGTTTGTTTAGGAGAACTGTTTGCTATTATACAATCTGACATGGAAAGATTTGCCTTTTTTTCCCCTGAATTGGTGTTGGTTTGGTCAAAGATGACTCCTCAGCTGGTTTGGCATGGAGCGTGAGGTGAATGTCATAGAGCGGGGGAGGAGGTTCCTGAATACGAGGTTAGACATAGGCAGTTGGAAGGGGATAATCGGTGCTTAATATTTGTCTGACGGTGTCCACCTCACCGATATCGTTTTAGATATCTTCCTGTCTGGTATTCAGTATGGCAATGAACAGGACTTGTTTTTGTTGTTTGGAAGTCGAAGACACGTGTAGGTAGGTATACACGTCCTCCTTATGGCGGGTGTTAAGTAGTTGCCCAGTGGACAACAAAGCAAGGTCCATAAAAGCATGATTGGGGGAGTTTGGTGTGGAGGAACTTACTGGGCCGCACAGAGCCTTGACCTCAACACCATCGAACACATTTGGGATGGACTAGAATGGAGATTACGAGTCAGGTCCTCTCTTCCAACATCAGTGTCTGACCTCACAAATACTCTTCTGGACAAATGGGCAAAAATTCCCACAGATACACTCCAAAATCTCGAAGAAAGCCTCCCTAGGAGAGTGGAAGCTGTTATAGCTGCCAAGAGGGGCCAACTTCATATTAATACCTTTGGATTTAGAATGCGATGCTATAAAAGCTTTTGTAGGTGTAATGGTTCTAATACTTTGACCTCACAGATTTTAAGCTCCTGCGAGCAGGGTCCTCACTCCTCTTGTTTGAATTGTAAATTAGTTTTGTCACTATGTAATGTCTGATATTGTATAATGTCTGTACATGTACCCCTGAATTGTAATGTGCTGCGGATTATGTTGGTGCTATATAAAGATTATTATTGTTATGATTATTATTACTTTTGTCCATATAGTGTATCTTTATAAATAGGAGCTGTAGCAAAAAATGTTGTGATACAGAGTTTTAATTCCACTTTTTCCCCTCACATAGCCATTAACCCCTTAGCGCACCAGGACGCACCGGTATGTCCTGCATTGAAGTGCTTTAAGGCACCGGGACGTACCGGTGCGTCCTGGCTAAAAACTGTCACCCTGTCAAAGGACAAGGTGACAGAACTGTGCCGTCAACTGTTTATGACAGTTGATCGGCACAGTAAGACGGCAGGGGACCATTCACAGCGGTCTCCTGCCGGCGATCGCTGTGATTGGTCAGTCAAAGCAGACTGAAAAATCACAGCTCCATGACGTGTGTATGTGATGGCGCTGGCTCAGATGCTGAGCCAGCGCTATCACCGCCGGAAATCAGCTGTCCGACGCCCCTCTGCAATGGCCAGGACCGGAACTAGGCTCCGATCCGGGCGATTAACCCCTTCGATGTATCGATCAACGTGATCGATGCATCGAAGTGTCTTGTAGCCTGTCGGCAACAACGATGGTTGCCGCGGGTGTCAGCTGTTTGTCACAGCTGACATCATGCCCTAACGGCCAGGACCGGAGCAAGGCTCCGATCCGGCCGATTAACCCCTTAGATGCAGCTATCGCTGCATCTAAGTGATTAGATCGTACCCTATGGTTGCTAATGACAACCATCGGCACCCGCGAGTGTTCCGATTGTTGCTATGGCAACCATAGCCTAACAATCGCTTCCTAGTACGGAAGCCTATTAGGCCCCGCCGGGAGGCGAAGCCTAATAGGCTTGCTGTCAGTGAACAGCTGATAGCTCTAATACACTGCACTATGTAGGTAGTGCAGTGTATTAGTATAGCGATCAGGGCTTCATGCCTTCAAGTTCCCTAGTGGGACATAAAAAAAAGTTAAAACAAGTTTGAGGTATTTGTCTTCAGTGGCACGAACTGGGCACAAAATATTGTGCACTAAAATGGCACATACCTGTGGAAATTTGCAATTTTCACTTTGCACCATCCACTGAGCATTAATTTCTAATAGAAAAAAAAAACCTGTGTGGTCAAAATGCCTTCAGGGGTGCAGTTTCCAAAATGGGGGTCACTACTTGGGGGTTTGTTTTACTATTTGACCCCAGAGCCCTGCCATTGTGGGCTAATGCTACGAAAATCACCAAAATAGGTCTCACATGCGCCTTTCACTCCTAAGCCCTGTCATGTGTCCAGGCAAATGATAAATGCCTTGAGGGGTGTCGTTTACAAAATGGGGTCACTTCTCATGGTTTTACACTCTACTCTGGTACCTAAGAGCGCTCTGCAAATGCGACATGGCGCCCCTGAACCAGTCCAGCAAAATCTGTGCTCTAAAAGCCACATGGCACTCCTTCCATTTTGAGCTCTGCCATGTGCCCAAACAGCAGTTTAGGGCCACACATGGGGTATTGCCGTACTCGGGAGAAATTGGGTAACAAATTGTGTGTTGTTTTTTCTCCTATTACCCCTTGTGGGAAAAAAAATTGGGTGCAAAACGACATATTTTTTTCATTTTCACTGCCTCATTCTAATACAATCTATGAAACACCTGTGGGATCAAAATGCTCAGTACACCCCTAGATGATTACCCTGAGGGGTAAAGTTTCCAAAATGGAGTCACTTCTCAGGTGTTTCTACTGTACGGGTACCTCAGGGGCTCTGCAAATGGCGTCCAAAAAACAATCAACCAAAATCTACATGCCAAGTAGCACTCCTGCCATTCTGAGCCCTGCGGTGTATACAAGCAGCAGTTTATGACCACATATGGGGTATTGCCGTACTCGGGAGAAATTGCTTTACAATTGTTGGGGCGCTTTTTCTCCTTTATTCCTTTTGAAAATGAAAACAATTCAACATTTTAGTGGAAAGAATGTAGATTTTCATTTTCACTGCATAATCCCAATAATTCAGCAAAAAAACTGTGGGGTCAAAATGCTCACTATACCGCTAGATAAATTCCACGAGGGGTATAGTTTCCCAAATGGGGTCACTTTTGCCGGGTTTGCACTATTTTGGCCCCTCAGTGGCTTTGCAAATGTGACATGGGGCCGCAAACCATTCCAGTAAAACTTGAGCTCCAAAAGTCAAATAGCGCTCCGTCCTTTCTAACTTCCGCCATCTGTCCAAACAGCAGTTTATTACCACATATGGGGTATTGCTGTGCTCAGAAGAGTTTTCTTTACAAATATTGGGGTGTTTTTTCTCCATTATCTATTGTAAAAATGAAAAAATCTGAGCTAAAACTACATTTTATTAGAAAAAATTTAGATTTTCAATTTCACTGCATAATTCCCATAAATTCAGCAAAAACCGTGTAGGGTGAAAATGCTAACTATACCCCTAGAAAAATGCCTTGAGGGGTGTCATTTCCAAAATCACTTTTGGGGAGTTTCCACTGTTATGATCCCTCCAGGGCTTTGCAAACACGACATGGCACCGAAAACCATTCCAGCAAAATCTGCGCTCCAAAATCCAAATGGCCCTCGTTCCATTCTGAGCCCTGCCGTGGGTCCAAACAGCAGTTTATTACCACATATGGGGTATTGCCGTAATCAGGAGACATTGCTTTACAAATGTTGGGGTGCTTTTTGTCCTTTATTCCTTGTAAAATCTAAAACATCATATGTTTTTTCAGGATAAAGTAGATTTTCATTTTCACAGACCAGTTCCAATAAATTTAGCAAAAAAACCTGTGGGCTAAAAATGCTAACTATACCTCTTGAAAAATTCTTTGAGGGGTGTAGTATCCAAGATGGGGTCACTTTTGGGGGGTTTCCACTGTTTTGGCACCACAAGACCTCTTCAAACCTGACATGGTGCCTAAAATATATTCTAATAAAATAGAGGCCCCAAAATCCACCAGGTGCTCCTTTGCTTCTGAGGCCGGTGTTTCGGTCCTTTACCGCACTAGGACCACATGTGGGATATTTCTAAAAATTGCGGAATCTGGGCAATAAATATTGAGTTGCATTTCTCTGGTAAAACCTTCTGTGTTAGAGAAAAAACTGTATTACAAATGAATTTCGTAAAAAAAAAACCCTAAAGGGTTCAAATAATTTCTGAATGCTGTTTTGAATACTTTGAGGTGTGCAGTTTTTAAAATGGGGTGTTTTATAGGGGGTTTCTAATATATAAGGCCCTCAAAGCCACTTCAGAACTGAACTGGTCCCTGAAAAATAGCCTTTTGACATTTTCTTGAAAATGCGAGAAATTGCAGCTAAAGTTCTAAGCCTTGTAACGTAATAGAAAAATAAAAGCATGTTCAAAAAACGATGCAAACATAAAGTAGACATATAGGAAATGTTAACTAGTAAATATTTTGTGTGGTATTATGATCTGTTTTACAAGCAGATACATTACAATTTAGAAAAATGCAGATTTTTGCAAATTTTCTCAAAATTTTGGTGTTGTTTTACAAATAAACATTGAATTTAACGACAAAATTTTCTCAGTATCATAAAGTACAACATGTCACGAGAAAACAATCTCAGAATCGCCTGGATAGGCAAAAGCATTCTGGAGTTATTACCACATAAAGTAACACATGTCAGATGTGCAAAAATCGGCTGTGTCCACAAGGCCAAAATAATCTTAGACCTTAAGGGGTTAATTGATCACATTCTGGCTGCCAGCTCACCTTGAAGTCATAAATACATATGCAGTAAGCTTCCCTAGCCAGCAGTCTGGGAAATATCCCCTATTGCGGGACACTTCCATATAGTCCAGAAGAGTAAGGAATTTTCTTACATTCTAGCTGTAATGAACATTGGCTGCTAGAACGTAAATCAGCACATTGTGGATGTCAATGGGTCAAACTCTTATGCATGCTAAGTATTGTTTAATATATGGACTAAGCTATTTTAGGCATTTATATCTGGACTTACATCCATATCTTAATTGATTATGAACATTCTTTTTTTTACTATTTCCCACTGCTTCCCTGTTCTCAATATTTATATTTTACTTATGTATGATTGTGCTCCTATAAGGTACATATACTGTATTTTAACCCCTTAGTGTCTAAGCCTGTTTTGGCCTTCAGGACCAGCCCCATTTTTGCAAATCTGACATGTGTCACTTTAAGTGGTAATAACGTCGGAATGCTTAAACCTATCCAAGCGATTCTGAGATTGTTTTCTCATGACACTTTGGGCTTCATGTTCGTGGTAAAATTTGGTCGATATATTCAGTCTTTATTTGTGAAAAATTGCAAAATTTAGAGAAAATTTACAAAAAATAGCATTTTTCAGAATTTAAATGCATCTGCTTGAAAAACAGACGGTTATACCACCCAAAATAGTTACTAGTTCACATTTCCCATATGTCTACCTTTTGCCTATCCAAGCGATTCTGAGATTGTTTTCTCGTGACATGTTGTACTTTATGATACTGGAAAAATTTTGTCATTAAATTCAATATTTATTTGTAAGAAACGCCAAGATTTAGAGAAAATTAGCAAAAATTTGCATTTTTCTAAATTTAAATGTATCTGCTTGTAAAACAGATAGTAATACCACACAAAATGCTTACTAGTTTATATTTCCCATATGTCTACTTTATGTTTGCGTCGTTTTTTGAACATTTTTGTATTTTTCTAGGACGTTACAAGGCTTAGAACTTTAGCAGCAATTTCTCACATTTTCAAGAAAATTTCAAAAGGCTATTTTTTCAGGGACCAGTTCAGTTCTGAAGTGGCTTTGAGGGCCTTATATATTAGAAAGTCCCCAGAAGTCACCCCATTTTGAAAACTGCACCCATCAAAGTATTCAAAACAGCATTCAGAAAGTGTTTTAACCCTTTAGGGCATGACCACACATGGCGGAATTCCTCCGCAACTGTCCGCATCAATGCCGCACCTAATCCGGGTTGCGGATTACGGCTGCGGATCTGCACAAAATGTGCAGAAAATTGATGCGGACTAGCTGCTGCGGACTGCGGGAAAAGTGCTTCCCTTCTCCCTATCAGTGCAGGATAGAGAGAAGGGACAGCACTTTCCCTAGTGAAAGTAAAAGAAATTCATACTTACCGCCCGTTGTCTTGATGACGCGTCCCTCCTTCGGCATCCAGCCCGACCTCCCTGGATGACGCGCCAGTCCATGTGACCGCTGCAGCCTGTGCTTGGCCTGTGATTGGCTGCAGCCGTCACTTACACTGAAACGTCATCCTGGGAGGCCGGACTGGAGACAGAAACAGGGAGTTCTCGGTAAGTACGAACTTCTTTTTTTTTTACAGATACATGTATATTGGGATCGGTAGTCACTGTCCCGGGTGCAGAAACAGTTACTGCCGATCGCTTAACTCTTTCAGCACCCTGGACAGTGACTATTTACTGACGTCTCCTAGCAACGCTCCCGTCATTACGGGAGCCCCATTGACTTCCTCAGTCTGGCTGTAGACCTAGAAATACATAGGTCCAGCCAGAATGAAGAAATGTCAAGTTAAAAAAGCAAGACGCATCCGCAGCACACATAACATGTGCATGACAGCTGCGGACTTCATTGCGGAACTTAGAATCTCCATTGAAGTCAATGGAGAAATTCCGCCATGAGTCCGCAACCAGTCCGCCACTGCTCCGCAACAGACAGAGCATGCTGCGGACACCACATTCCGCTCCGCAGCCTATGCTCCGCAGCGGAATGTTACGCATCGTCTAAACGAACACTGCTAAATTAAAGTGAAAGTCAATGGAGAAACGGCTCCGCTGCGGATTAACGCTGCGGAGTGTCCGCAGCGGAATTTAAGTGAAAATCCGCCATGTGTGAACCCGCCCTTAGGCTTTTCACAGGAATTAAAGCAAAGTAGAGGTGAAATTTACAAATTTTATTTTTTTTCTTTGAAAATTCATTTGTAATACATTTTTTCTGTACCACAGAAGGTTTTACCCAAGAAATGCAACTCAATATTTATTGCCCAGATTCTGCAGTTTTTAGAAATATCCCACATGTGGCTCTAGTGCGGTAATGGACTGAAACACAGGCCTCAGAAGCAAAGGAGCACTTAGTGGATTTTGGGGCCTCCTTTTTTTAGAATATATTGTAGGCACCATATCAGGTTTGAAGAGGTCTTGTGGTACCAAAACAATAAAGACCCCCAAAAAGTGACCCCATTTTGGAAACTATACCCCTCAAGGAATTTATCTATGGGTATAATTAGCATTTTGAACCCACAGTTTTTTTGCTAAATTTATTTGAATTAGTATGTGAAGATGAAAATCTACTTTTTTGGTGAAAAAACGTAGAAATTTTAAATTTTTACAAGGAATAAAGTAGAAAAAACACCCCAACATATGTAAAGCAAATTTCTTCCGATTATAGCAATACAACATATGTGGTAATAAATTGCTGTTTGGACCCACAGCAGGACTCAGAAGGGAAGGAGCACCATTTGGATTTTGGATTTCTGATTTTGCTGGAATAGTTTTCAGTGTCGTGTCGCGTTTGCAATGCACTGGAGGGATGAAAACAGCGGAAACCCCCCAAAAGTGACCCCATTTTGGAAGCTACACCCCTCAAGGAATTTTTCTAGGGGTAAAGTTAGCATTTTAACCCCACAGTTGTTTTTCTAAATTCATTGGAATTAGTCTGTAAAGGTAAAAATCAACTTTTTTTTCTGAAAAAAGGTAGCCATTTTTAATTTTTACAAGGAATAAAGGAGAAAAAGCACCCCAACATTTGTAAAACAATTTCTTCTGATTACGTAAATACCCCATATGTGGTAATAAACTGCTGTTTGGACTCACACCGGGGCTTAGAAGGGAAGGAGCGCTATTTGGCTTTTGGAGCTCAAATTTAGCTGGAATAGTTTTTGGGTGTCATGTCGAATTTGCAAAGCCCCTGAGAGACCAAAACAGTGGAAGCCCCCCAAAAGTAACCCCATTTGGGAAACTACACCACTTAAGGAATCTATCTAGGGGTATAGTGAGCATTTAGGCCCCACACGTCTTTTGCAGAATTTATTAGAATTAGGCCGTGAAATTAATATCAACATTATTTCCACTAAAATGTTGCATTTTTTCAATTTCACAAAGGATAAAGGAGAAAATGCACCCCAACATTTGTAAAGCAATTTCTCCCGACTACGGCAATACCCCACATGTGGTCATAAATGTTCTTTCATTAGAAAGTAATTAACCCTTTACGAACTGATTCATGTTTTGCTTTTTGCTTTTTCGTTTTTCCTCCCCGCTTTCCGAGAGCCACAACTTTTTTATTTTTCCGTCAATAGAGTCGTGTGAGGGCATATTTTTTGCGGGACGAGCTGTAGTTTTTATTGGTACCATTTTTTGGTACATAAGACTTTTTGAGCACTTTTTATTACATTTTTTGTTAGAGCCAGGGTGACCAAAAAACTGAGATTTTGCCGTTTAAAATTCTTTATTTTTCACGCCGTTCACCGTGTGAGTTAAATAATGGTATATTGTAATAGCTTGGACTTTTACGGACGCAGCGATACTAATTTTGTGTATTTTTTTAATTTTTTTACATTACTTTAGAGAAAAAATGTGAAAAGGGTTTCTTTTTGGACTTTAAATATTTATTTAATTTTTTCCACTAATAATAACTATTTACTTTTGTTTTTACATATTTTATTAGTCCCCCTGGGAGACTTGAACCAGCGATCGTTAGATCACTGGTAGAATACACTGCAATACTAATGTATTGCAGTATATTGTCATTTTTACAGGCTCCTGTTACAGCGTGATCGCTGTTTCTGTCCGTTAGTCCCGGGTATAAGCTGTAATACACAGCTGACACCCGCAGCGTCTGGCGCGGGCTCAGCGAGTAAGATGCTCCATATATCACCCCCCACACCACGACATGCTATTAAGTCATGGTGCGCGAAGGGTTTAATGCGCAGCGGATGGTGCAGAGTGAAAATTAAAATTTTCCACTGATGTGTCATTTTAGTGCACTATATGTTGTGCCCAGTTTATGCCACAAATACCACATAACATATTAACAGGGTTCTCCCGGGTATGGCGATGCCATATCGGTGGACGTAAACTGCTGTTTGGGCACGCTGTAGGGCTCAGAAGGGAGGGACGCCATTTGGAGAGCAGATTTTGCTTGGTAGTAGCTCTGGCGTTTTGCTGGTATTTCAGTTTATAATGTGGGGGCAAATGTAGGCTGGGCAGAGTACATCAGGGGCATAATAAGAGGGTATAATAATGCGGTAAATAAATATAAATGGCACCCGATCCTATCCGCTTTTGGAACGCTCTGTACATTTTGCATCGCCATAATCTGAGAGCCGGAACTTTTTTTATTTTTTCACCACTGGAGCCGTGTGAGGGCTTATTTGTTCCGGGACAATCTGTAGTTTTCATTGGTACCATTTTGGGGTACATGCGATTTTGTTGATCACTTTTTATTCAATTTTTCGGCAAGCCAGGTGACCAAAAACCATCAATTCTGACAATGATTTTTATTTATTTTTGACGGCGTTTACCCTGGGCTATAAATGACCATTATACTTTATTCTGCGGGTCGGTACGATTACGGCGATACCATATGTATAAAGGTTTTTTTATTTTTTGCAGCGTTTGCGCAATAAAATCACTTATTTAGAAAATAAATTATTTTTTGTGTCACCATATTCTGAGAGCCATAACTTTTTTATTTTTCAGTCAAAAAAGCTGTGTAATGGCTTGTTTTTTGCGGGACGGGTTGTAGTTTGTATCGGTACTATTTTGGCGTACATGCGACTTTTTGATCACTTTTTATTACATATTTTGTGAGGGATGGTGACCAAAAAATAGTGATTCTGGCATTATTTTTCGTTTATTTTTTTTGCGGTGTTCACCGTGCGGGAAAAATAATATTATAGTTTTATAGTTGGGGTCGTTACGAACGCGGTGATACCAAATGTGTGTAATTTTTTTTTACGTATTCATTTTTTTTCCTATAATAAAAGACTTATAATAGGAAAAAAAAGCAGTTCTTGTTTATATCACTTATAACTTTTATTTTTACACTTTTTTTAAAACATTTTTATTCTTTTTTTTACTTTTTTGTCTTGTCTCACTAGGGGACACTTAGACTTGCAGCTCTGATCGCTGCTGGAATACATTACACTACACACGTAGTATAATGTATTCCAACTGTCAGTGTGACGTCACAGTCACACTGACAGGAAGCCTACGACGACCACCCTCGGGGTGGTCCTCATAGGCTTCTGTACATGGCAACCCGGAAGCCATTATCTGGCGTCCGGTTGCCATGGGTACGATCGCCAGCCCCCGTGATTTCACATGGGGGCTGCCGATCGTCGCTAAACACCTTAATTGTGGCGTTCAAAATCGAGCGCCGCAATTAAGGGGTTAACTGCCGATATCAGCAGCGATGGGCCGCTGATCGGCAACGGGGAATGCAGGGCAGACACCCTGCACAGTTAACCGCCGCTGCGGTGTAGCGCCGCGCGCCGGTTAACTGTCAAAGCACTGACGTAACTGTACGTCAAGGTGCGCGAACTTACTGCTCACCTTGACGTACAGTTACGTCATGGTGCGTTATGGGGTTAATGAAAGAGCTCTGGGTTCAACATTTTTTTTTTTACAATTCAAACTTATGAGAACAAAGTCACAATAGATTTTTTTTTCGTAAATAACTTTTAAAGTATTCATTTTTAGCTATTCTGTAGAAATAAGGCACACAATTTTATTCAAGAGCCAATCAAATCAATGGTAGTGTGCTTTGAATGTTGTGTAAGACATTCAATCACAGATACAGATCTCTGAGAAGCTCCTATGGGATTTGGGTACTCTATAGAGCCCTTTCATTCTTGAAATCAGTGTTTGTCCAAGATCAAAGAATTCACCAATGTTATATTTGCATCTATATCTATGATACATTAGACGATTACTTTGTTAGGAATTCCCTTTTAATATCCTCATAAAAAGAACTATCTGAAATTTATGTAATCTTTTTCTTTTAAAGGGTTTCCTGAGATCCCCAGAAAATTTACTGAATTAGGGCACGTTCAGATGTGGCAGAGTTTTCCCGCTGCAAATGTAGGTGCAGATTCGGGGCAATTACGCAACGAATCTGCACCAACATTTGCATATTTGACAGGTAATTCAGACGTTGCAGAAAACACAGCGGACTTGCCACAGATATCAGTTTTTGCATTGCAAAGGCTGCAATCCGCAGTGAAATTCCGCTTCTTCTCCGCAACAGACAGTGCATGCTGCGGACAGAAAGTTCCACACCGTAGCCTATGGTCCGCAGCAGAGTTTTCCGCAACGTCTGAACTAACTTACCTAAAAATGTATAGAAACAAATGTAAAAAACGGCCGCTGGAGAATTCCACTGAGGACTGTCCGCAGCGGAATTCCACAGCAATTCCGCCACATCTGAACCGGCCCTTTAGGAAATTACATAGTTACATAGTAACATAGTTAGTACGGCTGAAAAAAGACACATGTCCATCAAGTTCAACCAAGGGACGGGAAAAGGGAAGGAAAAATTTCTACACATAGGAGCTAATATTTTTTTGTTCTAGGAAATTATCTAACCCTTTTTTAAATGGCATAGAATAACCAAAGAAGCTATACTCGCCTGATTAAACTCTATGCTATTTCATCAACAACTTTTTTATATTTCCCTCTTTGCATTCCGGCGCTCATAACTTTTTAATTTTTTGCACGACGTAGTTGTATGAGACTTTGTTTTTTGTGGGATAAGTTGTACTTTATGTAGGTGCCATTTTTTGGTACATTTACAACATTGTTTAGTTTATATACATTTTTATTTGGGCAAAAAGGCAGAAAAAAAGCCGTTTTGCTGCAGTTTTCATTTATTTTTTTTAACACCATACACCGATCCTCATAAATAATGTTATATGTTTGTTGTACAGGTTGTTATGGTCCTGGGGATACCAAATATGTCTATATTATTTCATGTTTGGGACTTACCGTATTTTTTTGGACTATAAGATGCAGTTCTTATCTTAGAATCTGTGCTGTAATTTTCTGCTGCGTCTTATCTCCTGAAGGCAAACAGCTGCCAGTGTATAAGAAAGCCGAAGCTCCGAGCTTCAAAGGTCCTTGCAGTGCAATGTAATTGAAGCAGCATGTCCTGTGCTGTGTGTAAAAAAAATCTCTGTGTTTTCTGCTCAGTAACAGTCACATTTTACACGCAGAATTATGTGAAATCTGACTGTTCAGTGAGCAAATAACACAGACATTTGTACACACAGCACAGTAAATCTGTGCAGGTACTGATCTGCAAGGACCTTCTAGCCACGCCCCTTCTATGTACAGAGCAGCAAGAAGAGCAGATTCAACCCCATTAACCCCTACCTCCTCACATCTCTGATGTCTGGTGAGTTCAGGGGAGGGTGAGAGCAATATAGCTGCCAATATCTTGTATTTCTGTGTCTGATATTGGTATGAGGCACTGTGGCTGGCATTGCATTGAGGCACTTTGGCATTGTATTGGGGGCACTGACTGGCATTGTTATGGTGCACTGTGGCTAGCATTGTATTGGGGCACTGTGGCTGACCTTGTATTGGGGGCACTGTGGCTGGCATTGTATTGGGGCACTGTGGTACAGTATTGTCTCAATATTACCCAGGAAATGTACAGTTAAAGGCAATACCTTTTTTTTCTCCTCTTTTATGCTACAATTTATGGGTGCGTCTTATGGTCCAGTGTGTCCTACGGTTGGGAAAATACGGTATATTTTGTAACGTTTATTAATTGTAACTAACGTGCATTTCTGTGTATTTTTTTGACAGATTTTTTTTATTTAACATTGCTTTTTTAAAATTAATTTATTTTTTTTTCTTTAAATCCCACAGGAGGATTTCTAATTTTTATTTTTATTTTTGAATTTGATTGTACTGACATATATCTATATGCCAGTACATTAGCCTGTGTACTGATTGTATATATAGATATATCTATATATATATATATATATATATCTATATATATCTATATATCCATATATATATATATATATATATATATATCTATATATAGATAGATAGATAGATAGATAGATAGATAGATAGATAGATAGATAGATCGATCGATCGATCTATCGTGAGAAAAAGAATAAAGCAGCACAGCAACAGCAGTGGGTGCAGGCCTCCTAGGTTGAGGCTAGGAACCCTTGTTAATGAAATCCCCAAAAAAATTAAGAGGCAGCACTCCAAGGAAATTGGTGAAAAAAAGTGGTGTGTTTATTCACCCCAGGCAGGTAACATTTCGATCCGTCTCTATGGGATCTTTGTCAAGCAATGACCAACAATCTTAACAGGGTATATATAACCCTGTGTGGTAATACAATCAGTGATTCAACCTGAGTTAACCAGTAGGAACAGGTGATACATTAGTGGTTACTACATAACAACCTAAGTGAGCGTGAGGCATCTGCGCAGAGAGCCCTCTGTTATAACAGTGTGTATAGCGGTACAGTGTATACAGTGTTTAGTAAACATTGGTGAAGTGGCAGATTTACAATAAAATGTACAGTACAGGAAAGACGATACTCACCGTTGGACGACAATCAATGAAGAGAAACTCACTACATCAGACTCACGTATGCGTATGCGCGCACGTGATGCATAAGGGGAGGAGACGAGCGATGACAGTACGAACGTACTGCGCATGCGCACCGCTAATATGATGTTTTCAGTGCGGCAGGGTAAAAGAGGAAAGAAAAGAAGAAAGAAGAGTACCAATAATAGCAGATAACAGGACCAGGTAAGTAATTGGAACTAGTGTGTAACCAATTTTCAAGACAATGCTACTAACCGCTGCGGTATTACTGCATACTTAGGCAGATTTGCCATTTGCCATATATATCTATATATATATAAACTACATTTTATAGTTAGAATGTTTATAGCATTTTTTACTCACTTTGGCACTTTTGGTAAAAGGCCTAATAGTTATATAAAATAATTGTAGGGCATTAACATTAATAATTTACATGATATTAGAATATCAAACATAAAAGATCATTATTTACAAACAATAATAGCAATACATGAAAGTTTTTTTCTCATTGCTACATGAAAGTCCCGGTTTCGGAGGGTATAAACAAGAGGATTAAGTAAAGGGATTACAACAGCATAGAATATAGACACAACCTTATCTAGATTTAACATGCATTTTGTGGAGGGCCGCATATACATAAAGATGATTGTGCCATAGAAGGTCAAGACAACAGTTAGGTGAGACACACATGTAGAAAAAGCTTTGCTTCGACCTAACTGAGAAGGCAAGCAATAAACTGCCCTCATAATCTGTACATAGGAAATACTGGTCAAAAGCAAAGAATATAATATGATGATCCAAGCACATGCATAGAAGATGACATCTGTAGCTACAGTTTGATTGCAGGAGATATTTAACAGTGGTATGAAGTCACAAAAAATGTGGTTAATGATTCTTGGTCCACAAAATAAAAGTCTTGAGCTTGGAATGACCAATAAGAGACTGCTTAAAAATCCACAAATCCATGACCACAAGGCCATCTGCTGACATAGGTTGATTGTCATAAGGGTGGTATAACGTAGTGGGTGGCATATAGCCAAGTACCTGTCATATGCCATCACAGAAAGGAAAAACAGCTCAGTGAATCCTAATGCATAGAAAAAGTAGACTTGGGCAATGCAGCCATTATATGAAATTGTATTGTTGTCAGCTATAAAATCCACCAGCATTTTGGGCACCGTACAAGTAATGTACCAGATCTCAAGGAAAGAGAAATGAGATAAAAATATATACATGGGCATTTTCCTAAGATTATGATCCAAGGTAACAGTATTAACAATGAGCATATTTGCAGTAATGGTCAAGAGATAGAAGGCTAGGAATGTTCCAAAGAAAAATAACTGCACTTGTCTACTACTGGGGAATCCCAAGAGTATGAATATTCCGTCTTCACTTTGATTTATGGATTTCATGCCTCATGCTGGACTGATCTTAGGAGAGATCACAAAATATAAGCAGATCCAAATAGGCAAATAGCAAAAAAACTAACAAAAAAACACTACATTTTATAACATTTGCTGGATATGCGGGTGGAGATTTTATAGACTTCAACACGTATATGCTACGTGTTTATTTAAGGACATTACACAACTCTATATACTTCCAGAATATATTTTTGACATTCAAACATTGGAAAAAATAAAAAATAAACTACCTTGTAAACCTCAAGTAAAATAAACCTGAGCTTGCCTAGCGACAAGACTGGTTCAAGAAGTAGAGAGTGCCCTGCCTGCAACGGCTTCAAGCTAAATAGTGAAAGGTCAAAGAGACAGTGGGTGAGGGTAGAGGCTGCTATATAGTTGTGTAGAGACCGGGTTATTGCAAGTTATAAGGTTTTCTGTCATATTTATACATTTTGCTTTAATAGTAAACGTATATATTTATGCATAATTACTTTTGGATTTGATTTGATCTCTACACATTGGTAGATTCTCAGGGCCTGTACACATTGATTAAGCTATTGTTTCCATGAAAAAGCCTGAAACTTTACGGAACGGAAACAAACGCAAACCAACTGCAACAGAAGCGTTACCATTGAAATCAATGGTAATGCAAACAGAAGCTAAAGTTTCCGTTCGGCTTTCCGTTCATCTGTTCCTCTGACGGAATGGATGAACGGAAACCCCAAATGAAAAACGCTGATGTGAACAGGACCATAGAACAATATCTTAATGTATTATATATTTTGTTATTTACGTATATCAACTGTTTATGTTTATCTTATTTATCAACAGTTGAGAAAAATAAGAACAGATTTAAAGGCTATGTACACCTTAGTAAACATTTGTTGTTGTTTTTTTAAATAAAAATGGCGTGACACAATCAATGTGTTAGGTGCAACTTTCTAATTACTTTTTATAAAAAAATAGTTTTACTTTTTGAGATACAGCTGCTTTGTATCCTGTATACAGAGCAGCTGTATCTAGTGCTGAAACCTGTATCTGTCAGGTCCATGGGACTGTTGGGTTCAGTGTCAGTGGGTCCTTTGTGTCTCCGACACGCAGGATCGAGCTGTAAACAATCACACCTAAGTTCATAAAGCAGCTTTATCTCAATAAGTACAAATATTTTTTAATAAAACGTAATTAGAAAGTTGCACCAAACTCATTGATACACATTCTTATTAAAAAAAAAATAACTTTTCAAAAGGTGCACATAGCAAGTTTTCAAGTGGTGCCAGATGAATCCTGATAGATCTTACTGACCTTGTAATGGGTTTCCTTTTTTTTTTTTACTGCAAAAAAAGAGCGCTGTTGATTATGCTATTCTTACAATAAAAAAAAGAAACGGAAACCTGATGGAAGGAGACTAGCAGCAGCTTGAACAGAGCCTTGAACATGAAGCAACAATTTTGCACATTACTAATCTTTTACATTACATTTCTGTAATTTTCTATCTTGGCTCATTAATGACTGAATTTACCAACAAAATATTACTTCCCTTACATGTAACATTTTACATGTAATGCGAGTAATATTGGGTTGGTAAATTTGAAAATGCATGCATTTCATATCAGAACTACATGTTGGTAACCTAAAGCTTATATGTCAAGCTTTTGCTGAATATATATATACCTTAGTAGCTTCTGGAAAGTCCAAGACATCAAGACGTGTACACAATAAATTATCATAAAATAAATTGCATACACCAATAAGTAAATATACATCTCTATATATTCAATATTAACTAAGAAGATTATCACTTTATATATCTTTTCTCTTTCAGGGGACTATTCAGAATATTCCCATCAGACATGACATTAAAATGCTGATCGAAAAAACAACAACTCACAAGTGGTTAGTTAGCTATTTCTATATCAAAACTTTATTTAATTTATATACAGTATATCAAAGAAACATTTGACTGGCAATAAGGGAAAGAAAAAATCTTCCCTCGGTACAGTGGATACATTTTTTTCACATTTATATGACCCAGTAAAAAAAAGAAAAAATCATAGTCGTCTACGCTATTGATTCCACCAAAAAAGTGGAAACCTTACGGAATGGAGACAAACGCAAACCATTAGCAACGGTAGCATTAGCATTGAAATCAATGGTAATGCAAACGGAAAGCTATGGTTTCCATTTGGTTTCCGTTCATGGGTTCCACCAACGTAAAGGTCTGGCGGAACCCATGAATGGAACCCTGACACAGATGTAACCGAAGCCTAACTGTGCTCTCGACTACATCATGTCTTTGCCTACATCGTATGTGAGCCACCTTGTATTCTATTTATTCATTATTTTTATATACCTTCATCTCGCTCTCCACACTCTAATGTACTTTTTTTTTTATAGGGAACCTAGGAGTACTGGCTGGCATTTATATTTCTACAACTCTACCTAAAATGTTTACAAATTATTATTACTTTATTATTATTATTATACAAAGAAAAAACATTTCATACGTTGGATGGTTTGACACAGCTCTATTCATATCTGGTAATGGCAGCCACTGAGTGTACCTTGCTTTCTACCATGGCTTATGACAGCTATGTGGCAATTTGTTATCCCTTGCGGTATCATGCTATCATGAACAAAAAGGTATGCTTAGAGCTAGCAACAACTTCATGGATTATTGGGATGTATTATTCCCTCATCCACACCTGGATCCCATTTAGGTTAAAGAGGCTCTGTCACCAGATTATCAAATCCCTATCTCTATCTCCTATTGAATGTGATCGGCGCTGCAATGTAGATAACAGCAAAGTTTTTAGTTTTTTTAAAAACCATCATTTTTGCCCAAGTTATGAGCAATTTTATATTTATGCAAATGAGCTTTTCAATGGACAACTGGGCGTGTTTTCTCGTATTACCAACTGGGCGTGTATTGTATTTTTACCAACTGGGCGTGTATTGTGTTTTTACCAACTGGGCGTTGTGAATAGAAGTGTATGACGCTGACAAATCAGCATCATACATTTCTCATCGTTCCCACCCAGCTTCTTTGACTAAAGACACACAGCGAGACGTCACCCACAGGTCCTTCAAGCTTGTCGACAGACAAAGAAGATACATCGTCTCCAGAGGCGTCCAAACGGTTAAAATGCTCGTCTCTAGGGAGTTTACTATGCTTACCTGACACGGTGATGCTGCTGAAAATTCAACTGTACGTCTGGAGCTGATGTGTCTTCTCTCTTCCGACGCCAAGGTTGAAGGACCTGTGGGTGATGTCATCATTCCCAGCCAGCTTCTTTCACTGCAGACACAGAGTGAGGTCACCCACAGGTCCTTCATTCCAAATTATTATGCAAATGTTATTTTTCGCTGATTTTCCTAAATAGTCGATGCAAATGACAGTCAGTATTATCTTCAAGCCATCAACCGTTGGAGTATAATGCAAATTTTATTGAACGAATCTCCTAATGATAACAGATTTTTTTTTAGAAGTAAAAAACTCAAAATGCACTGTTTCACATTATTATGCACAACAGAGATCAAAACATTTTAAAGGTTGTAAAGAGAACTAAAATGGTAATTTGTTGAATTTGCAGCATCAGGAGGTCATATCAAAAGCTCCTTCAATAAAAAAAACTTAACAGGCCAAGTTACATGTTAACATAGGACCCCTTCTTTGATATCACCTTCACAATTCTTGCATCCATTAAATTTGTGAGTATTTGGACAGTTTCTGCTTGAATATCTTTGCAGGATGTCAGAATAACCTCCCAGAGCTTCTGTTTTGATGTGCCTCCCACCGTCATAGATATTTTGCTTGAGGATGCTCCAAAGGTTCTCAATAGGGTTGAGGTCAGGGGAACATGGGGGCCACACCATGAGTTTCTCTCCTTTTATGCCCATAGCAGCCAATGACACAGAGGTATTCTTTGCAGCATGAGATGGTGCATAATCATGCATGAAGATAATTTTGCTATGGAAGGCACTGTTCTTCTTTTTGTACCACGGAAGAAAGTGGTCAGTCATAAACTCTACGTACTTTGCAGAGGTCATTTTCACACTATCAGGGACCCTAAAGGGGCCTACCAGCTCTCTCTTTGCTGACGTCGCAGCCTTGTTGGGACATGGTGGCCATTCACCAACCATCCACTACTCCAGCCATCTGGACCATCCAGGGTTGCACGCCACTCATCAGTAAACAACACGGTTTGAAAATTAGTCTTCATGTATTTCTGAGCCCACTGCAACCGTTTCTGCTTGTGAGCATTGTTTAGGGGTGGCCGAATAATAGCTTTATGCACACTTGCAAACCTCTGGAGGATCCTACAACTTGAAGTTCACGGAACTCCAGAGGCACCAGCGGCTTCAAATACCTGTTTGCTGCTTTGCAATGGCATTTTAGCAGCTGCTCTCCTAATCGTATTAATTTGTCTGGCAGAAACCTTCCTCGTTATGCCTTTATCTGAACAAACCCATCTGTGCTCTGAATCGGCCACAAATCTTTTCACAGTACGATGATCACGCTTAAGTTTTCTTGAAATATCCAATGTTTTCATACCTTCTCCAAGGTATTGCACTATTTCACGCTTTTCAGCAACAGAGAGATGCTTTTTATTTCCCAAATTGCTTGAAACCTGTGGCCTGTTTAATAATGTGGAACGTCCTTCTTAAGTAGTTTTCCTTTGATTGGGCACACCTGGCAAACTAATTATCACAGGTGTCTGAGATTGAGTACAATGATCCAAAGAGCCCTAAGACACAATACCATCCATGAGTTTCATTGAAAAAATAATAATTAAATGTTTATGACACTTAAATCCAATGTGCATAATAATTTGGAACATGGTGTATGAACTTTGAGTGCTGCAAGATCTTCTTCATGTATCCATATAATCCCAAGGATCAGGATTACTTGCTCGGCACTCGGACTGCTTTTTTTGTGAGTGGTTGCTGTTTTTTGCTAGTTTTTATATATATCTATATATATATTATTTTTTTTATTTTTTTTAGCTATATATATATATATACACTACCGTTCAAAAGTTTGGGGTCACCCAGACAATTTTGTGTTTTCCATGAAAACTCACACTTATATTTATCAAATGAGTTGCAAAATGACTAGAAAATATAGTCAAGACATTGACAAGGTTAGAAATAATGATTTTTATTTCAAATAATAATTTTCTCCTTCAAACTTTGCTTTCGTCAAAGAATGCTCCATTTGCAGCAATTACAGCATTGCAGACCTTTGGCATTCTAGCTGTTAATTTGCTGAGGTAATCGGGAGAAATTTCACCCCATTCTTCCAGAAGACCCTCCCACAAGTTGGATTGGCTTGATGGGCACTTCTTGCGTATCATATGGTCAAGCTGCTCCCACAACAGCTCTATGGGGTTGAGATCTGGTGACTGCGCAGGCCACTCCATTACAGATAGAATACCAGCTGCCTGCTTCTTCCCTAAATAGTTCTTGCATAATTTGGAGGTGTGCTTTGGGTCATTGTCCTGTTGTAGGATGAAATTGGCTCCAATCAAGCGCTGTCCACAGGGTATGGCATGGCGTTGCAAAATGGAGTGATAGCCTTCCTTATTCAAAATCCCTTTTACCTTGTACAAATCTCCCACTTTACCAGCACCAAAGCAACCCTAGACCATCACATTACCTCCACCATGCTTGACAGATGGCGTCAGGCACTCTTCCAGCATCTTTTCAGTTGTTCTGCGTCTCACAAATGTTCTTCTGTGTGATCCAAACACATCAAACTTTGATTTGTCTGTCCATAACACTTTTTCCAATCTTCCTCTGTCCAATTTCTGTGTGCTTTTGCCCATATTAATCTTTTCCTTTTATTAGCCAGTCTCAGATATGGCTTTTTCTTTGCCACTCTGCCCTGAAGGCCAGCATCCCGGAGTCGCCTCTTCACTGTAGACATTGACACTGGCGTTTTGCAGGTACTATTTAATGAAGCTGCCAGTTGAGGACCTGTGAGGCGTCTATTTCTCAAACTAGAGACTCTAATGTACTTGTCTTGTTGCCTCCCACTTCTCTTTCTACTCTGGTTAGAGCCTGTGTGTGCTGTCCTCTGAAGGGAGTAGTACACACCGTTGTAGGAAATCTTCAGTTTCTTGGCAATTTCTCGCATGGAATAGCCTTCATTTCTAAGAACAAGAATAGACTGTCGAGTTTCACATGAAAGCTCTCTTTTTCTAGCTATTTTGAGAGTTTAATTGAACCCACAAATGTAATGCTCCAGATTCTCAACTAGCTCAAAGGAAGGTCAATTTTATAGCTCCTCTAAACAGCAAAACTGTTTACAGCGGTGCTAACATAATTGCACAAGGGTTTTTAAGTGTTTTCTAATCATCCATTAGCCTTCTAACACAGTTAGCAAACACAATGTACCATTAGAACACTGGAGTGATGGTTGCTGGAAATGGGCCCGTATACACCTATGTAGATATTGCATTAAAAACCAGACGTTTGCAGCTAGAATAGTCATTTAGCACATTAACAATGTATAGAGTGTATTTCTAGTTAATTTAATGTTATCTTCATTGAAAAAAGCTGTGCTTTTCTTTCAAAAATAAGGACATCTCTAAGTGACCCTAAACTATTGAATGGTAGTGTATATATATGTATATATATATATATATATATATATATATACACACACAGTCGAGTCACATTATTATGACCACCTCCTATTTTCGAGGCTGGTAGCCCATGAAGGAAGTGATGTGTCGTGGACTGGCTTGGTGGGTATATATGGTGTGTGATAGGCTGTCTGATCACATATCACTCGTTTTTGCCATGGGTAAAAGGGGAGATTTATCAGAGTTTCAAAATGGAATGATTATTGACTTTTGGAGCAGCTCACCGTGAAAATCAACCAGGGGGTTATCTGATGTGTGTCTAAAACAAAAGTTAATCGAATCCTACTCTGTATGGTGTTCTGAAGCAGATGAATCATCACTGCTCCTATGCTAACAAAGGTGCATTGGAGAAAAAGGCTTTGATTTGCACGGCAGTATCGGATTTGGACCACTGATAATTGGCAAAGGGTTGCCGTCTACGATGAGTCACATTTTCTTCTTCATCGAACGTTTGGACGTTGGCGTGTCAGTCGAGAAACATTAGAGAACAAACACCCTGCAACCACTTGGAAAAACACAACCTGGTGGCGGCAGAATTATGGTCTGGGGAATATTTTAATGGCATTCTCTGGGATCATTCATCCATGTGGAAGGCACACTGAACTGATTTGGGTATGAATCTATCGTTGCAGATCACATCCACCCATACATGCTGTTTCCCTGAGGCAGATGGAATCTTCCAGCAAGACAATGCGACGTGTCACACGGCTAGAAATGTCCAACAGTGGTTGGAAGAGCACGACCAAGACTTCCAAATACTTCCCTGGCACCCTAATTTGCCAGACTTGAATCCAATTGACCATCTGTGGGAACACCTTAATCGTCTTGTTCGCTCTATGTATCCTCACCCACGCACCCTCCAACAAATGCGGGATGCACTGCAGTCAGCATGGCTCCAGATACCGGCACCTTATTAAGTCACTCCCAGCCCGTCTAGCTGCTACTGTCAGATGATTGTTTCAAAACCTGGCAGCAGACGGGGGTGGTGATGTGAGACTTAGATGTGGAGCGGTACCATTGGGCTGCCGCTTAATGTGAATCTCATTGAGCATTTCATTCAGTAGACATTAGTTATACATGTCATCAGTGTCGAACTGGAGTACCTTGGACCCACCAGAGGAAATAATTATTGGAGACCACCCTTCAGCTATATAGAAATAATGCAACCACTATTGATTATGTAATAAAATGTGTGTAGTAAACCAAAGACCAATATTTTCACCATACAGTGACCACATAGTGATAGCTACCAGTTCTATAACGGCACTGTGTAGACCATATATATTGAAGGGGTTTTCCCATCTTAGACATTTGTGGTATATCCACAGGAAATGCCAAAAATGTTTTACTCACTGTTGGAGATAAAGCCTCCCTTTTGTAGTTAGTTCCACACAGCCCCTCGCTTGTAGATAACGCCACACAGCTTCCCTCGTGTAGATAATGCCACACAGACTACTCTTATAGATAGTGCCACACAGGCTCCCTCTTGTAGATAGCACCACACAGACCCCCTCTTGTAGATAGTGCCACACACAGCCCCCCTTGTAGATAGCGCCACACACAGCCCCCTTGTAGATAGCACTACACACAGCCCCCCTTGTAGATATAGCGCACAGCCCTCCCTTGTACTTAGTGACACCCCCCCTTGTACTTAGTGCCACACTCCCCCTTTGTACATAGTGCCGCACTGCTCCCCCTTGTACTTAGTGCCACACTGTCCCCCTTGTACTTAGTGCTACACTGCACCCCTTGTACTTAGTGCCACACTGCTTCCCCCTGTAATTAGTGCCACACCCTTCCTTGTACTTAGTGCCACACAATCCCCCTTTTACTTAGTGCCACATAACCCCTCCCCTTGTACTTAGTGCCAGACTGCAGCCAGAGCGGATAGCGGTGGCGGTAGCCTACTGCTACCACTCTCCGCTCTGTCTGACATGGCTCACCGTTAGGAGGAGCCAGGAGGTCATGCGGCGGCGTTCTGACTGGGGTTGGTGCCAGCCCGAGAGTGGACCAGTTCAGTCACCTGACCTCATGTCACTGACGTAAGGTCAGGTGGCAGGTCAGAAAACTGGACTAGTCCATTCCCGGCCCCAGTCAGAACGCCACCGCATGACATCCTGGCTACTCCTAACGTTGATCGCTGCTGCAGCCATCCGGAATACAGGGCGCCTGTCAGCAGCGATCAGCTATTTGTGCCCAGGGCACATGCCACATCTGCCCGTCCTTAGCTACGTCCCTGCATAAATACTGTAAATACATAGAGGGACATATTTAAACAAACAGGCAAATATATACACACACATTATGGAAGATATACATACATAAAGGTAAATATATAGACATACATACATATACTGTATGCACACACACACACACGCACACACACACACACAAGGCCGGCCTTATGGGTGTGCACTCTGTGCAAGTGCACAGGGCGCTGCACCCTCCCAGCATGTAGGGGGCACCACTGGGCTCTGCCTCTGCTCTGTCCTCTGCTCCTCATTACACACATGGAGGAAACAAGAGCCGAGGAGCAAGCGCAAAGGAGGAAGCTCTGCCCACAGCCCATCCTGCAAGAAGTCTATGATCCTGTCAGCAAGGACAGATGGTAAGTGTCTATGTTTCTCTGTGTTTGTGTGTGTATATGTTCCAGTATATGTGTATATATGTCTCTATGTTAGTGTGTGTGTGTATATATATGTATGCCTCTGTGTGTGTGTTTATATATGTGTGGGTATAGTTATCAGAGTGTGATATCTGTGATGTTACAGTTAGGTCCAGAATTATTTGGACAGTGAAACAATCTTCATTATTTGGGCCCTGCATGCCACCACATTGGATTTGAAATGAAACATCTGAGATACAATTGAAGTGTAGACTTTCAAGTTTAATTCAAGGGGTTGAACAAAAATATCCTGTGAAATGTTTAGGAATTGCAACCATTTTTCTACACAGCCTCCTCATCTCAGGGGCTCAAAAGTAATTGGACAAATTAACATTACCATAAATAAAATGGCTTTTTTTAAATACTTTGTAGAGAATCCTTTGCAGGCAATGACTGCCTGAAGTCTGGAACCCATGGACATCACCAAACGTTGGGTTTCCTCCTTTGTGATGCTTTGCCAGGCCTTTACTGCCACTGTGTTCAGTTGTTGCTTGTTTGTGCCTTAAGTTTTGTCATAAGCAAGTGAAATGCAGCGGGTTGTGTGAAAGTGATTAAAATAATGTTTAAATTATTTAATTTTGTGCAGAAGCCATCTTGTCTGGAGTCTTCATCTTGTTTCTTTTGTAATGAATAAGAAAGTCATTAATCCTTTACGACAGGTTTTCATGTTTCTAAGCAGTGCTATCTTTGACCTTGGTTCCCATACGAGGCCTGGAGAAAAGGAACGGGGAGTGAGATGGGAGGAGGGCAAAAATGCATGTGAGAATGTATCCCCCATTTACAGGAATATTCTTGCCGAGAGAGATAAGGCACCTGCAAACCTGATGTGTGAAGAATTATAATGATGTATCTGGAATGTATCGTGTGTCTTTAATTGGCTAAATTTGAAATATTGTCACATTGCCTCTGATTGGTTAACCTCAAGCCTACACCCCTTTTGAATGATATTATTGTAATTGAGTTTGGCAATAAACGGCAGAGAAGTATTTTGAGCATACAAGCATGGTCTCTTGTGTCATCTTTTCTCTCAGAGATATATATATATCGATCACCTATGATTTGGAAACTGGATAAATCACTGGAGGGCGGGTATCGATTGACATACCCACTACAAATTCCAGACTAATATATTTTGGCCCATTATTGCGCTAACAGGTTGAGATCTGGTGATTGACTTGGCCATTGCACCATATTCCACTTCTTTGCCTTAACCCCTTAACCCCTCCCTGCCGCAGCCCTTTTTCAGATTTTCATCTTCGTTTTTTCCTCCCCACCTTCCAAAAGCCATAACGTCTTTATTTTTTCCGTCGATATAGTCCTATGAGGGCTTGATTTTTGCAGGACGAGTTTTAGTTTTTCATAGCACCATTTATTTTGACATATAATGTACTAGGAAACGGGAATAAAAATATTTGTGGGGTAGAAAATGAAAAAAACAGCGATTCTTCCAAGGTTTTTTTCACGCCGTTTTTACGGAATTCACTGTGCAATTAAAAAACATGTTAACTTTATTCTGTGGGTCAATACGATTACGGCGATACCAAATATATATTGTTTTTTTCTATAAGTGTAAAAAATAAAATGTATTTTGTGTCGCCAAATTCCGAGAGCCATAACTTTTTTATTTTTCTGTCGATTAAGTGGTATGAGAGCTTATGTTTTGCGGGATAAGCTGTAATTTTTAATAATACCATTTTGGTGTACATGCGACGTTTTGATCACTTTTTATTTTTTGTGGGAGATTAGGTGACCAAAAAATAGAGATTCTGGCGTTCACCGTGCGGCTTAAATAATGATATATTGTAATAGTTCAGACTTTTACGGATTATTATTAAATAATTTTATAAAAATTATGTTTATTTATTTATTTTTTTACTATGCTCTAGGGGGAAAATGGGAAAAGCGTGTTTTTTTACATAAAAAAAATACTTTATTTAACAAATTTTTTACTTTTTTTATTAGTCCCCTCTAGGGGACTTCAACCAGCGATCGTTAGATCATTTGCACGATATACTGCAATACTAATGTATTGCAGTATATCGTGATTCTGACAGGCAACTATTAAGCCCTGCCGGAGGCAAGGCTTAATAGGTGCACAAAGATGGCGGACCTAGGCGCCTTCATTAGGCCCCCAGGCAGCCATAGCAACCATCACCCCCCCACGCGTTGCGGGGCGCGCGATGAGCTGTTAGAGGGGGTCGCCTCCCTCTTACTAACGTTTAAATGCTGCATTTAACGAGTTAAACGAGCGGGATCGGGCTCGAGCACGATGCCGCTAGTTACTCTGATGTATCGTCTGTAACAAACAGCCAATACCCGCATCGTATGGAGCAGGTTCATTCCATGAGCCCGTTCCATACTTTCCCTACCCAACTTTGGCGTATGGATACGTCAAATGTTGGGAAGGGGTTAAGGACACGGACAATTTTGGCCTTGAGGACAGAATAATTTTTTTATATTTCCCTCTTTGCATCAAGACGCTCAAAACTTTTTTCTTTTTTTGTACGACGTAGTTGTATGAGACTTTGTTTTTTGCGGGACGAGTTTTACTTTATGTAGGTATCATTTGGTACAAATACATTATCGTTTAATTTATATAGATTTTGGGACTTATATTTTAAAAAGTTTATTTAATATAAAAAAATGTGTGTTAAAAAAATGTGTTTCTGTGTATTTTTTTTACTTTTTATTCATTTATTTATCATTAAAAAAAATGTACATTCATTTAACATTTTTTTTTTTAATCCCATAAAAGGATTTTTTATTTTTATTTTGATTTTTTAACTGTAATGTACAGGCATATACCTATATGCTAGTACATTAGTCCTAACAACAGGAAATATGTTCAGACAGCCCTGGGGTCCTTCAATAGACCCTGGGCTGTCTGGCCATACAAGTTATGGGCTTTGATCGCGTCACCGTTATTTTCTGTGCTTTGAACGCCGGAGAGGAGGATGTTTCTCTTCTCTCCGCTGTCAGAGCGGGGCCGTGGCTCTGTATTACAGCCATTGCCCCGCTCTCCATCGCGCGCACAGACGGCTGTCACACAGAACGAGAATGCTCGTCCTAATGCGCGAAGTACCCGCCGCTCAGGACGAGCATTCTCGTCCTGTGTCGGGAACAGGTTAAAAAACTCCTGGGTTGCTTTCACAGTATGTTTTGGGTCATTGTCCATCTCTACTGTGAAGTGATGTCCAATCAACCTTGCTGCATTTGGTTGAATATGAGCAGAAAGTAAATCCCTGAACACTTCAGAATTCATCCGGCTGCTTCTGTCTTCAGTCACATCATCAATAAACCCTAGTGACCCAGTGCCTTTGGCAGCCATGCATGCCCATGCCATCACACCGCCTCCACCATGTTTTACAGAGGATGTTGTAATGGCAGGAAGGAGGTGAAGGGAAAGTGAGCCCTAATCTACCCACCGC
Organism: Rhinoderma darwinii; assembly: GCF_050947455.1. Lineage (NCBI taxonomy): Eukaryota > Metazoa > Chordata > Amphibia > Anura > Rhinodermatidae > Rhinoderma > Rhinoderma darwinii. The sequence goes on from NC_134687.1 coordinate 418,168,195, forward strand.
CCTGTCCCTGCCTACTTGCAACGACCCGCCCTAGGCGACGGGGTACAACTGGGCGGCGGTCCCTACGCTGTCTAAGTGCACGGGAGAACAAACAGGGAACACGCAAGGGAAGGGGCAGTAGCCCACGGAACGCCGCGAGGAAACGGAGCGGTGAATGAGTTGTCAGGACCAGGATGAAGTGGAGTATACCCAAGTGAGCACGGAGGAGGAAGCAAGCCGGAGGCAAAGCAAAGCGGGTTAAGCAGAACAGCAGCAAGGCAGAAGCACGGCAGAAGCAGGCTGGAGCAAGCAGCAGTGGGGCCAGGAATCCAAAAGAATTACAAGCACTGAGGAGGAGAACACAGCAGGTAATAAAGGACAGGGGGCGGCGCTAACTCCGACTGACCAGGCCGCGATAGGCTCTCCCACTCCTGAGCCTGCCACCCTGGTTGGTGGGAGATGGTGTCAGTCGAACAGGTCTGGCCTCAGGTGTGGATTGATTAATCCCAGGAGTATACCTAGATGTAGTACCTGGCAGATCCCTAACAGTACTCCCCCTTTTATGAGGGGCCACCGGACCCTTACTAAGAGGACCCGGTTTAGTAGGGAAGAGAAGGTGGAACCTCCTGATCAATACCCCAGCGTGAACATCACGGGCAGGTACCCAAGTCCTCTCCTCCGGCCCGTACCCTCTCCAATGGACCAGGTACTGGAGGGAGCCCTGGACCATCCTACTGTCAATAATCTTGGCCTCCTCGAATTCCACCCCCTCAGGGGTGAGAACGGGAACAGGAGGTTTCCTCGAGGGGGACCAGGACGGGGAGCAGCGTTTAAGGAGGGAGGCATGGAAGACGTCATGTATGCGAAAGGATGGGGGCAGCTCCAGACGCAAGGATACAGGGTTGAGGACTTCAATGATCTTATAAGGCCCAATAAATCGGGGAGCAAACTTCCTGGACGGGACCTTAAGGCGCAAGTTCCTGGACGACAACCAGACCAAATCCCCGACGACAAACCGGGGGTTAGCAGAACGTCTACTATCCGCCTGAATCTTTTGTGCGCTTTGGGACGCCTCTAGGTTCTTCTGAACCTGGGCCCAGACAGTGCACATTTCCCGATGAACATCCTCTACCTCAGGATTATTGGAACAACCAGGGGAAACGGAGGAGAACCTTGGGTTAAACCCGAAATTACAGAAAAACGGGGAGACCCCTGACGAGTTACTGACCCGGTTATTCAGGGAAAATTCAGCAAGGGGAAGGAATGAGACCCAATCGAATTGACAGTCAGAGATGAAACACCTTAAATATTGTTCCAGGGACTGGTTAGTCCTCTCCGTTTTGCCATTAGTTTCGGGATGGAAGGCGGAGGAGAAGGACAGATCAATCTCCAACTTTTTACAAAAGGCTCTCCAAAATAAGGAAACAAATTGTACCCCTCTGTCAGAAACGATATTGACTGGGGCCCCATGGAGACGCAGGATGTGTTTCACAAACAAAGAAGCTAACGTCTTGGCGTTAGGTAGCTTCTTAAGGGGCACAAAGTGGCACATCTTGCTGAAGCGGTCTACTACCACCCACACCACCGACTTGCCCTGAGATGGAGGCAAATTGGTGATAAAATCCATGGAGATATGGGTCCAAGGTCTCTGGGGAATGGGCAAGGAACGTAGTAGGCCCGCAGGTCGGGACCTAGGGGTTTTGGACCTAGCGCAAACCTCACAAGCGGCGACGTAAGCCCTAACGTCTTTAGGCAACCCAGGCCACCAATAGTTTCTGGTAATGAGGTGTTTGGTGCCCAAGATGCCAGGATGACCAGATAGAGCGGAGTCATGGTTTTCCCTGAGTACCCTTAGCCGGTATTGCAGGGGAACAAACAGTTTGTCCCCAGGGACGTTCCCGGGAGCTGCACCCTGATCAGCCGCGATATCAGAAGCTAAATCAGAATCCGTGGCAGAAACGATTATACCAGGGGGTAAAATACAAGCAGGATCCTTCTCGGAAGGAGGATTGGCCATGAAACTACGTGACAGGGCATCAGCCTTAATATTCTTGGACCCAGCCCTATAGGTAACCAAGAAATTAAATCTGGTAAAGAATAGTGCCCACCGAGCTTGTCTAGGATTAAGCCTCCGGGCCGATTCTAGGAAAACCAGATTCTTGTGATCTGTAAGGACCGTTACCTGGTGTCTGGCCCCCTCCAGGAAGTGTCGCCACTCTTCAAAAGCCCATTTAATGGCTAGAAGTTCGCGGTTGCCAATATCATAGTTACTCTCCGTTGGCGAAAACTTCCTAGAGAAGTAAGCACAGGGGCGGAGATGGGTGAGGGAGCTGGTACCCTGGGACAAGACGGCCCCCACTCCCACCTCGGATGCGTCAACCTCCACAATAAATGGCTCCTCTTGGTTGGGCTGAATCAGCACGGGGGCCGAGATAAAGCACTTCTTGAGGGTCTCAAAGGCCTGGACGGCCTCAGGGGGCCAATGGAGGACATCAGCACCCTTGCGAGTAAGGTCCGTAAGAGGCTTAGCGACGACCGAGAAGTTGGCAATAAATCTCCTGTAATAGATGGCGAACCCTAAAAAACACTGTAACGCCTTAAGGGAGGCAGGTTGGACCCATTCCGCCACAGCCTGAACCTTGGCAGGGTCCATGCGGAATTCATGAGGAGTGAGGATTTGCCCTAAAAATGGTATCTCCTGTACCCCAAAGACACATTTTTCAGTCTTAGCAAACAGATTATTCTCCCGAAGGACCTGGAGCACCTTCCTGACATGCTCCACGTGGGAGGACCAGTCCTTGGAAAACACCAGTATGTCATCAAGGTACACAACAAGAAAATTACCCAGGTAATCTCTCAGGATTTCATTAATAAAATTCTGGAAGACAGCAGGAGCATTACACAACCCAAAGGGCATGACCAGGTATTCGAAATGACCCTCGGGTGTGTTGAACGCAGTTTTACACTCATCCCCCTCTTTGATGCGGATAAGGTTATATGCCCCCCGTAGATCGAAATTAGAAAACCATTGGGCTCCCTGAACCTGATTAAAAAGATCCGGAATCAAAGGAAGTGGGTACTGGTTCCTTACGGTGACCTTATTCAGGTTACGATAATCAATGCACGGCCTAAGACCACCATCCTTCTTCCCCACGAAGAAGAAGCCAGCACCTACAGGAGAAGTCGAGGGGCGAATGAAACCCTTGGCCAGGCATTCTTGGATATACACCCTCATAGCTTCACGTTCAGGACATGAAAGATTAAATATCCTACCCTTAGGAAGCTTGGCACCAGGCACCAAATCGATGGCGCAATCGTAATCTCTATGGGGGGGCAACACCTCGGAGGCCTCCTTAGAAAACACATCGGCGAAGTCCTGAACAAACTCAGGAAGCGTGTTTACCTCCTCCCGGGGAGAAATAGAGTTAACAGAAAGACATGACATAAGACATTCATTACCCCATTTGGTAAGCTCCCCAGTATTCCAATCAAACGTGGGATTATGCAACTGCAACCAGGGAAGACCTAATACCAGATCAGACGATAATCCCTACATCACCAGTACAGAGCACTGCTCCAAATGCATGGAGCCAACCAGGAGATCAAAAACAGGAGTATGCTGAGTAAAATAACCATTAGCAAGGGGAGTTGAGTCGATACCTACTACAGGGATAGGATAAGGTAAATCAATAAAAGGCATTTTTAGAGACATAGCAAATTCCACAGACATGATATTAGCAGATGAGCCAGAATCCACGAAAGCACTGCCAGTGGCAGACCGGCCAGCAAACGAGACCTGAAAGGGAAGCAAAATTTTATTGCGTTTCACATTAACGGGAAATACCTGTGCGCCCAAGTGACCTCCCCGATGATCACTCAGGCGCAGAAGTTTTCCGGCTTTTTATTCTTGCGCCTGCGACAGGTGTTCAGAAGATGCTTGTCGTCCCCACAGTAGAAGCAGAGACCATTCATTCTGCGAAACTCCCTACGTTGTCGAGGGGACATGGAGGCCCCGAGTTGCATAGGTACCTCCGAGTCCTCCGTGGAGGGGCGAGGAGACGGGACCTCGGGGGGAATCGCAGAAAGGTCAGAGGGGAGCACATTGAAGCGTTCAAGCTGACGTTCCCTGAGACGTCGGTCAGGTCGTACTGCTAGGGCCATAACCTGGTCAAGGGAGTCAGAAGAGGGGTAACTAACCAGCAGATCCTTCAGGGCGTCAGATAATCCTAACCTAAACTGGCACCTTAGGGCCGGATCGTTCCACCGAGAAGCTACGCACCACTTTCTAAAATCAGAACAGTACTCCTCAACCGGTCTGCTACCCTGACGTAAGGTCACCAGCTGACTCTCGGCTAAAGCAGTCCTGTCAGTCTCGTCGTAAATGAGTCCGAGGGCAGAGAAAAAGCGATCAACAGAGGAAAGTTCAGGGGCGTCAGGAGCCAAGGAGAAGGCCCACTTTTGGGGCCCTTCCTGGAGTCGGGATATGATGATACCCACCCGCTGGTTCTCGGAACCTGAGGAGTGGGGTTTAAGGCGGAAATACAGTCTGCAACAATCCCGGAAGGAGAGAAACGTCTTACGGTCCCCTGAGAACCGGTCAGGTAACTTGAGGTCGGGTTCTAGAGGTGAGGTGAGGGGAACTACTACGGCAGCGTCACCCTGGTTGACCCTCTGGGCCAGGGCCTGGACCTGTAGGGAGAGGCCCTGCATCTGCTGGGTCAGGGTCTCAAGGGGGTCCATGATAGCGTCAACGTAGGGGAAATGGTAGACTAGGTAAGGGGCTTGTAATTATGTAATGGCAGGAAGGAGGTGAAGGGAAAGTGAGCCCTAATCTACCCACCGCCCTGTCCCTGCCTACTTGCAACGACCCGCCCTAGGCGACGGGGTACAACTGGGCGGCGGTCCCTACGCTGTCTAAGTGCATGGGAGAACAAACAGGGAACACGCAAGGGAAGGGGCAGTAGCCCACGGAACGCCGCGAGGAAACGGAGCGGTGAATGAGTTGTCAGGACCAGGATGAAGTGGAGTATACCCAAGTGAGCACGGAGGAGGAAGCAAGCCGGAGGCAAAGCAAAGCGGGTTAAGCAGAACAGCAGCAAGGCAGAAGCACGGCAGAAGCAGGCTGGAGCAAGCAGCAGTGGGGCCAGGAATCCAAAAGAATTACAAGCACTGAGGAGGAGAACACAGCAGGTAATAAAGGACAGGGGGCGGAGCTAACTCCGACTGACCAGGCCGCGATAGGCTCTCCCACTCCTGAGCCTGCCACCCTGGTTGGTGGGAGATGGTGTCAGTCGAACAGGTCTGGCCTCAGGTGTGGATTGATTAATCCCAGGAGTATACCTAGATGTAGTACCTGGCAGATCCCTAACAGATGTGGTGTGCTTTGGATCATGAGCCGTTCCAAGCCTTCTCCATACTTTTTTCCTCCCATCATTCTGGTACAGGTTGATCTTAGCTTCATCTGTCCAAAGAATGCTGTTCCAGAACTAGGCTGGCTCCTTTAGATGTTGTTTGGCAAAGTCTAATCTGGTCTTTCTATTTTTGAGGCAGATTAATGGTTTGCAACTTGTGGTGAACCCTCTGTATTTTCTCTCATGAGGTCTTCTCTTTATGGTAGACTTAGATACTGATACACCTACTTCCAGGAGAGTGTTCTTCACTTGGGTAGATGTTGTGAAGGGGTTTTTCTTCACCATGTAAAGGATTCTGTGATCATTCACCACTGTTGTCCTCTGTGGACGTCCAGGCCTTTTGGCGTTCACGAGGTCACCAGTGTACTCCTTTTTTTCAAGAATGTTGCAAACTGTTGATTTGGCCATTCCTAACATTTGTGCTATCTCTCTGATGGATTTCTTCATTTTTTTCAGCCTAAAGATGGTCTGTTTCACTTGCATTGAGAGCTCCTTTGACCTCATGTTGTGGGTTCACAGCAACAGCTTCCAAATGCAAATGCCACACCTGGAATCAACTCCAGATCTTTTATCTGCTTAATTGATGATGGATTAACAAGGGAATAGCCGATGCAGCCCATTAAATAGCTTTTGAGATAATTGTCCTGTTGTAGAATACCACACACGAAATACTTCTTCTTCAGGAAATATAAAATGTATTCACGACCAGCCGGGAGCACTTCTACATCTAATATAGTTTCAATGAAATGCTCACAGAGGGGGAGGGCCCCTCTACTTTTATACATTTACACTTTGAGTTGTACATCACATCCTAACCCCGATTGGGTGGCTAACATCAATACCTTTATCCCATTGGACTCATACATGCATGCACAGCTCGTAATTCTATAGTGGTCTTCTCGTGATCAACATATGGTTCACATCAATCTCACTAGACCAAACTCCTTTGTCCTGTCCAAATTCGAACTAATCAATCTTATTGGAGAAGTAGTCTGCCCCCTACCTTGGAATGTGGCTGATTGCCTATGTAACCTGAGAATGTAATACATAACAGGCGGCTAAAATATCATTTTCCTCTTCATTCCCCCCTGTTATTGGAATCCCCAACACACACACTGACTGCCACGTACACATAACACATATTATCATTTCATTATACTTTCGTTCAGTAGATCAAATCCTCCTCATCCAGCTGTCCTTTCTGGACAGCTGTCAGTCTCAGACCTCTGAGTTCTTCCTTGACGCCATTCAAAACTTCATCTGTAATGTTAATGAATTTTAACATTTCATACCTGTTCTTCTTTATCCATTTTGCATTTGCTTCTGCTTGTAGTCCAGAAATCAACCAACTTGCAAAGAAAAGTTCAACAATTAAAAAGATCTTAAAGTCATCTGGGACATATCCCAGAGCAAATTAGGGACTGCTTTTTATTCACACATTTTTACCTGGAACCCACACATGCTTAGGGATTACCAACAAAGGATGGATTAATGTTACTATTGAGCACACACCTGACCAGTCTCCAGGGAGTCTGGTATATGCCATACTACCACATTGCCAGTACACATCCATTACTATAGCAGTTCCTAAACTCAAAAAAAATTCATATCTAGACAATTTACAATTGGAATTCCTCCCTAACTTTTGTCCCTTTCCATTGTTATAATAACAAACATTGAATTCCCTTTTTATCATGACTATGAGATCTTTCTCTTCTGGATCTTCACTTCAAGTTAATAATGTTACATATACTCTCTATACTCCATCACATTGGTCATTACTATTCACCAAGCTAGAGTTAGAAGTGAAGTTCCAGAGATTCTGGCCTGCACAAGTCAAACCACTGGCATGAGGAAAACCGCCATTAACCCCTTAATGACCACCGATAAGCATTTTCAGAGCGGTCATTAGTGGGCTTTATTCTGATGCAATAGCCTTTTCACGGCGCTGCATCAGAATAAATAAACAGAGCAGGGAGCCGTTAAATCTCCCTGCTCTCAGCTGCCAGAGGTAGCTGAGGGCTGGGGGCATCCCTGCTCGAACGTGTGAGATCGATATTAGTATCGATCTCACCTGTTTAACCCCTCAGATGCGGCGCTCAATAGCGAGCGCCACATCTGAGTGGTTTTGGAGAGAGGGAGGGAGCTCCATCTCATCCCACTGACACACGGCAATAACATCGCCGAGTGTCTGTGTCTCCGATAGCAGTCGGGGGCCTAATAAAGGCCCCCAGGTCTGCCTGTAGTGAATGCCTAACAAGTCAAAAGAATTGTAATCGGCACACCTTTGTAGTATTCAACATAGATATTATTTCTTAAGGTATATGCCAGTGGCTACAAGTGCAACGTTTCGGTCGTGAGACCTTTGTCGGGCACTGAGCCGTACTGGGGACTGATTCAGCCATACTATTGGCGCTGCTATAGTAGATTATGGCGGCTCACCGCTCTATAAGGAAAGCATCGGAAGCGAAAAGCGATACCCCAATATCTTTTGATATTCTTAACTATTGATGCTTTCAAGGATAGATATTCCAAATGTCCATGCATATGTATCTCATCACAGTTCAACAACAATACTAATCCTGAAAACATATTAAATGTTTGAAGTCATACTTGCAACGCCAACAGCTGTCGAAGTGAAAGAGAGACCGGCATGACCTTGTCCTATCACATCACCACATGATGGACAATCCACGTGTGTGTGTGTGTATATATAGTAGATTATGGCGGCTCACCGCTCTATAAGGAAAGCATCGGAAGCGAAAAGCGTGTGTGTATATATAGTAGATTATGGCGGCTCACCGCTCTATAAGGAAAGCATCGGAAGCGAAAAGCGCTTTGGGGTCCATGTGGAGGAGCAAGTACTGAGTCATCATTTTTTTGCTGTTGCTATGGGTAAGGTTAGGATTACTTACTATGGATTGATGCACTGACACTTTATTCTAATTTTCCTTCCCCCTTCTTTGTACCATAGAATCCATTATTCATGGGGACTGTGGACTAGGAAAGGGGAACTTACCCTTCATCACATACATATCCATTTAATCAATCACTTTAGCCCACAGCATTTATATATATATATATATATATATATATATATATATATATATATATATATATATATATATTAGAGATGAGCGAACTTTTCAAAAGTTCGGTTCGGCTAGTTCGCCGAATTTCACAAAAAAGTTCGATTCGGACCGAACTAGTTCGGACCGAACCTGTCACTTACGTGCGCCGAGCATGCTACTGTCTCGGGTGCTGATAGAGTTAATGGGCTGCACTAACTCTTTCAGCAACCTTGACAGTACATGCTCGGCGCGCGGAAAATACAATTTAAATGTAATAAAAAAATAAAAATTATACGTTCGTACTTACTTTCCTCCTGTCCGGCCTCCAGCGATGACGTTTCATCCCTTTCGCCGCTGCAGCCAATCACAGGCTGTAGTGGCGGTCACGCACGTCAGGATGACGCTTCATCCCACGTGACCGCCTCTGCAGCCAATCACAGGCTGCAGCGGCGACATGGATGAAACGTCATCGCTGGAGCCCGGACAGGAGGAAAGTAAGTATGAACGTATTATTATTTTTTTGGGCATGTATGTATGTTGTCATGTATGTATGTATATATGTGCATGTATGTTTGCATGTATGTATATATGTGCATGTGTGTTTGCATGTATGTATGTTTGCATGAATGTATGTTTGTTTGCATGAATGTATGTTTGCATGAATGTATGTTTGCATGTATGTATGTTGTCATGTATGTATGTATGCATGTATGTATGTATATATGTGCATGTATGTTTGTATGTATATTTGCATGTGTGTATGTTTGCATGTATGTATGTATGTATGTTGGCATGTATGTGTATATTTGCATGTATGTTTGCATGAATGTATGTATGTTTGCATTTTATGTATGTATGTATGTATGTATGTATGTATGTATGTATGTATGTATGTCGTCATGTATGTATGTTGTCATGTATGTATATATGTGCATGTTTGCATTTATGTATGTTTGCATGAATGTATATTTGCATGTATGTATGTATGTTGTCATGTATGTATACATGTTTGTATGTATGTATGTTTGCATGTATGTATGTATGTATGTTGTCATGTATGTTTGCATGTTTTTATTTTTGCATGTATGTTTATATATATGTGCATGTATGTAATTATGTTTGCATGTATTTATGTTTGCATGTATATTTGTGCATGCTTGTATATATGTATGTATCTTTGCATGTTTGTATGTATGGTTTCATGTGTGTGTGTATGCATGTATGTATGATAGTTTGCATGTATGTATGTTTGTTTGTATACATGTCTGTATGGCCATGTATGATACTGTCTGCTGGCGCCCTGTATCTAAGTCAACTTCGTGGCAGGCTTCTATACATGGTATAACAGTCAGTATCACACATTAAACTGAATCTAAGCCTACGACATGTTTTATTTCATTTTTATTTTTTTTACAGGTTTGGTGTTTGGACTACGTCGGTTTCGAGGACTACTTAGATGACGTGTTTTTTTTCTACAATAAAATGGTTAATGAGGGTTGTGTTGGGGGTGCTTTATTTCAATAAAATATTTTATCTATATCTTTGTCTTTTCAAATTTTATTACTACCACTTTAGTAATGGCCGCTGTCTGAGTGACAACATCCATTACTAAGGCGAGGCTTAGTGTTAGCCAGTGCAGAGGCTAACACTAACCACCATTATTACCCCGGTACCCACCACCACCAGGGGTGCCGGGAAGAGCCAGGTACGATCCAGTACCCGACCATCTGTTGTGATGGTCGGGCTCTGGGGCGGCCGCAGGCTGGTATTATGAGGCTGGGAAGGGCCAAAAACAGTGGACCTTCCCACCCTTGTAATGCTAGGCTGCTGCTGCTGTGTTGTATCTGGCTGGTTATAAAAGTGGGGGGGACCCCACGTCATTTTTTTTTTATTATTTATTTATTTATTTTTTTAAAAAAGACATGGGGTTCCACCCAATTTATCATAACCAGCCACATACAACACAGTGTTATTAGCCTGGGAATGGACAAAACCAGTGGCCCTTCCCACCCATGTAATGCCAGACTGCTGCGGCCTTGTATATGGCTGGTTATTAAAAATGTGGGGGACCCAACGTCTATTGTTAAATTTGTTAAATTCCCCAAAAAAAACGACGTGGGGTCCCCCCCATTTTTATAACCAGCCCGATACAACACAGCAGCAGCAGCCTAGCATTACAAGGGTGGGAAGGTCCACTGATTTTGGCCCTTCCCAGCCTCATAATACCAGCCTGCGGCCGCCCCAGTGCCCGACCATCACAACAGATGGTCGGGTACTGGATCGTACCAAGCTCTTCCCGGCACCCCTGGTGGTGGTGGGTACCGGGGTAATAATGGGTGGTTAGTGCTAGCCTCTGCACCGGCTAACACTAAGTACCGCCTTAATAATGGACGCTGTCAATCAGCCAACTGCCATTATCTAGGCACTAATAAAGTTTAAAAAAAAACACAAAGACAATTCTTTATTATTGAAATAAGAAATCCCCAACAAAACCCTCGTTAACCATTTTATTAAAATTTAAAAAAAACGTAGATCTACGCAGTAGTCCAACGAATCGAAGATGTAGTCCAATCGGTACATCAAAATCTGCAACAACATAAAAAAACAGTTATCAATGTGAACAATAACAATACTTCTACTCACCTACACACATATATACACGCACACACACACAAACAACCATACACAAACACACACATATACACAAACACACACATATACACAAACACAACATATATAAACACACACACACACAAACATCTACACACAAACATATATACAAATACACCCATATATATACACAAACACATCCATATATACACAAACACACACATAAACACACCCATATACACACATATACACAAACACACACATATACAAAAACACACACACACAAACATCTACACACAAACATCTACACATACACCCATATATATACACAAACACATATACACAAACACACCCATATATACACAAACACACATAAACACAAACACACATATAAAAACAAAAACAGACAAAGACACATACCCAAACACACACACTGTTTCTTTTAAATGCTGCTTGGGAACCCGCTCGATCCACTATATAAGGCTGCGCTATAGTGCAGCATTTAAAAGAAACAGGATCCTGACCTGTCCATAGAGTTTAAGGCAGCACAGAGTATTTCAGGAGATGAGCGTGCAGATTCAGTGCTGCTGTGAACTCTGCTCTTACCATTACGTAGCTCTCAGTCTGTTACCTCTCCTCCACTCCTGTCCTCAAGAACACCTTCACATGATTGGCAAGTCACCACGTAATGGTAAGAGTAGAGTTCACAGCAGCACAGAGTATTTCAGGAGATGAGCGTGCGGATCTTGTGCGGGGTGGTGACTTGCCAATCATGTGAAGGTGTTATTGAGGACAGGAATGGAGGAGAGGTAACAGACTGAGAGCTACGTAATGGTAAGAGCAGAGTTCACAGCAGCACTGAATCTGCACGCTCATCTCCTGAAATACTCTGTGCTGCCTTAAACTCTGTGGACAGGTCAGGATCCTGTTTCTTTTAAATGCTGCACTGTAGCGCAGCCTTATATAGTGGATCGAGCGGGTTCCCTAGCAGCATTTAAAAGAAACAGGATCCTGACCTGTCCACAGAGTTTAAGGCAGCACAGAGTATTTCAGGAGAGGAGCACGGCCGGCCACAGGCAGCCGGTCGATTTTCCAAGCCGTGCTCCCATTATGCACACGACCGTAAAAACACCCGTTATTGTGGGTCGTAATTACGACCCGCAATAACGGGCTCATAGACTTCTGTTACCCATGGGTACCTTCCCGTTTTCTCACGGGAAGGTGCCAGTGCCGTTAAAAAAATAGAACATGTTCTATTTTTCTATTTTACGGGCCGTGCTGCTATAAAATTTAGGGTATGTTCACACGACAGCGTCCGTAACGGCTGAAATTACGGGGATGTTTCCGTCTGAAAACATCCCCGTAATTTCAGCCGTAACGGCATGTGCAGGCGCTTGAACGCGGCGTCCATTACGGACGTAATTGGAGCTGCTATTCATTGGAGTCAATGAATAACGGCTCCAATTACGGCCAAAGAAGTGACAGGTCACTTCTTTGACGCGGGCGTCTATTTACGCGCCGTCATTTGACAGCGGCGCGTAAATTACGCCTCGTGTGAACAGACAAACGTCTGCCCATTGCTTTCAATGGGCAGATGTTTGTCAGCGATATCGAGGCGCTATTTTCGGGCGTAATTCGGGGCAAAAAATCCCGAATTACATCCGTAATTAGTGCGTGTGAACACAGGGTATGTTCACACTCACTAATTACGGACGTAATTCGGGCGTTTTTGCCCCGAATTACGTCCAAAAATAGCGCCTCGATATCGCTGACAAACATCTGCCCATTGAAAGCAATGGGCAGACGTTTGTCTGTTCACACGAGGCGTAATTTACGCGCCGCTGTCAAATGACGGCGCGTAAATAGACGCCCGCGTCAAAGAAGTGACCTGTCACTTCTTTGGCCGTAATTGGAGCCGTTATTCATTGACTCCAATGAATAGCAGCGCCAATTACGTCCGTAATGGACGCGGCGTTCAAGCGCCTGCATATGCCATAACGGCTGAAATTACGGGGATGTTTTCAGGCGGAAACATCCCCGTAATTTCAGCCGTAACGGACGCTGTCGTGTGAACATACCCTTATAATGACAGCACGGCTCGTAAAAGCGGCCGGCCGTGCTCGTAATTACGAGCACGACCCGTAAAATAAAAAAATAGAACATGTTCTATCTTTTTAACGGCACGGGCACCTTCCCGTGAGAAAACGGGAAGGTACCCGTGGCTAACAGAAGTCTATGGGCCCGCTATTTCGGGTCGTAATTACGACCCTTAATAACGGGTGTTTTTACAGTCGTGTGCATGAGGCCCCGTAATGACGGGTGGCTACATGTGTGCACCCGTCATTACGGCAGCGTTGCTAGGCGACGTCAGTAAATAGTCACTCTTCAGGGTGCTGAAAGAGTTAACTGATCGGCAGTAACTGTTTCAGCACCCTGGACAGTGACTACCGATCACAATATAGAGTACCTGTAAAAAAAAAAAGACATTCACACTTACCGGGAACTCCCCGCTTCCTCCTGTCCGGTCTCCTGGCCGTTGCCTTGGTGACGCGTCCCTCGCGACATCCGGCCCGACATTCCTTGATGACGATGCAGCCCATGTGAGCGCTGCAGCCAATCACGGGCTGCAGAGGCCTCTGCAGCCAATCACGGGCTGCAGAGACCTCTGCAGCCAATCACAGGCTGCAGAGGCCTCTGCAGCCAATCACAGGCTGCCGCGTCAGAAAAGAAGGTCGGACTGGAGGAAGAAGAGAGACTCGTCCGCAAGACAACGACCGGGTACGTATGAAATGCTTTTTATTTTATTTTTAATCAGCAGCCTCTTTTCTCTATCAGTGATTGATAGAGACAAGTGGCTGCCGATTTGTATAATATTTTTGACCGGGTTCGGTCAAAACGGGTTCGGCCGAACCCGGTGAAGTTCGGATTCGCTGCGAACCGAACTTTTCCGGAAGTTCGGACCGAAACCGGGTTCGGTTGTCCCGGTTCGCTCATCTCTAATATATATATATAACTCGGTATTTTTGACCATTTGCTCCATTTATCTTACTGGAGTTTTGTCCTTATGTGTTTTTTAAAACATTGTCTGTCATATGTGTTTAATAAAATATTTACATTTTTATAAATTTGGCTATGAGCTCTACTTTTTTTCTTGTGTATGGTTTATGATATGGAGCTGCCTTTGTGGTAAATGATGGGGGGATGTTTACGCTGTAAACAGTGCCCAGCCCGCATAATAACTGCTTTTGGAGTTTATTTAGTAATAAAGTGAATGAATTATATAGATACAATTGTATCACTATCATAAACTGCTATAACGTGAAACACACCTCACATTAAAGGTTAGGTTCTAACCAATAAATTCCCATTGGTATCCACCCAGTGAAATATACAAAATAATTACTACCACTTGATTCTAAAATTTTATCAGGGTCAACAATATTTCTTCTAAATCTTTTGATATTCTTAACTATTGATGCTTTCAAGGATAGATATTCCAAATGTCCATGCATATGTATCTCATCACAGTTCAACAACAATACTAATCCTGAAAACATATTAAATGTTTGAAGTCATACTTGCAACGCCAACAGCTGTCGAAGTGAAAGAGAGACCGGCATGACCTTGTCCTATCACATCACCACATGATGGACAATCCACGTGTGTGTGTGTGTATATATATATATATATATATATATATATATATACACACACACACGTGGATTGTCCATCATGTGGTGATGTGAGAGGACAAGGTCTTGCCGGTCTCTCTTTCACTTCGACAGCTGTTGGCGCTGCGAGTATGACTTCAAAAGGACCTAGAATCTTTGGTTGCTTCCACCCGCCTTTCTAGTTGTAAATCTACACTTTATGCCCTGGATTCACCGGTAGCAGCTCCAATTCCTGGACTGCTGTTTACTGAAAACAAAATCTAGTATTCAAAAGAATTTTCAATGACATTTGTAATACTGTGTTACTTGTAGGCCGCTTTCTTTTTTTTTTTTTAAGTCTTATCAGCCAGCATACAGTATATGCCCTAGATATATCTCTCCCCCGGTATGTGCACCGCACTTCACTACTACTATGATGAATAAGATAACAGATGCTAACTGTTAGATTAAAGCGACATGAATTATAGGGGATCCATAAGATTTGACTAATCCATGTCTTTCCCATTTTTTTTCCCTGTTAGTAATGAAGTTTCACAGAATCAGTGTACAGAGATAGGGCCTGTGTAAGGCTATTAGGACAGCTATTAATTCAGCTGCCTGGGAATGGTAGGTAGGTGCTAAGGCCCATTGTCCTACTACTACTGGCGTATTATCTTGGAGAGACACAACTAGGATCCCCTACAACTTTGTTTGTTGCACATGCTGTTTATGGTATGTAGGAAAAGTCTAAATCTTTCCTTACACCCCAGCGATGGTCTGGGTATGAGGTTGTGCTGTCATCACCTTCCTTACTTATTGTACGATGCCATACTGATAATCCAGCTGCCTTCATGGCACATCCGATACATCCTGGGGATACAGTCCATGAGTGTCCTCAGCCTCTCCCACAAATTGCACTTGAGGACCCCATTCCTGACAGTAGTCATGTGTACATTGATAGGTCCTCACATTTAAATCCTGTCACTGGTATACGTTATATACCGATAAGATACCAACAGAAAGGATACCAACACAGAGTAATGTTCAATGTAAAGCAACGTTGCTGAACTATATAGAATCTACTGTGTTAAGTCCTAGGTAGTAACCAAGATAAACTTGGTGCATCGATCAACAATTGACACAAGTAGAATCCAAGAAAATATGATCGACTAAAGCACATGAAATTTATAGAGAAATGTACAAAATTTTATTGAAATAAAAACATGAAACAATTAAAACTGGAACAGGGAATGAGTCACTCAATAAAAAGACATCAAATCGATCACACACCGGATATGAATATTACGTAAGTATGTAAGCAGTATACATGCCTATAGATATGCTGAAAGATATAAATATTACGTAAGTATGTAAGCAGTATACATGTTGTTGAAACAGCAAGAGAGAATTGTGTATATACTCATGCAGAACTGTGTCTGATGGAGCCGAAGTAAGTTATGACCAAAAAATTTTGTCCAGCATGCAATCTAGCACACCTATGTAAAGGTATGTGACAACAATTACGTATAAGTACATAGGTGCAGTAGTTGTCTGGATGAGCATGGAGGGCTGGTAAAGGCCGTAGCCCATAGTATGGATGCTGAGAGATAAGCACTGGAGTGTTAAATGTGCAATGTACATGGGCTCACAAAGAAGACAGAGAAAAGACAAGAAAAACTCAATTGCAGCTGTCTAACAGGGAGGAAATGTGAGACATACCGGTAGACATGGTGGAGGCGTGAAAGAGATGTCTGTACCCGACGCGCATTTCGGCAACTGCCTTCGTCCGGGGTTAGGGTCAAACTGCTAGTATCCGCCCATATATAGTACATAGCCCAGGTGTATATGATGTTGTGAAGTTAGAGCACGAGGAGGAGGCAGAACCAGATGAAGAGAATCGGCGTCTGATGCGGGGTACAAAGATGGCGCTGCCCCACTTCCGGTGACGCGTCATCAGAGAGGGTGTGAGGCGGCGGGGACGAACCACGCCCCCCACATCCTACTCCAAGTGCAGACAGCGGTCGGAAGAGATCAGGGCCACTCCCCCCCCGGAGATCATCTGATCAGGATGTCATGAACATCAGCGCACAGCCCGACATCAATGTATGCCAAAGAAGAGATAAGAAGAAGAGTCCCAGTATAAGTAATTTCGGAATAGTGTGTATAACTGGGGAAAGGGCGATATAGTGGAGTGGGATACCTAAGTGTTAGAATGCATGATGTGTAAAACTAAAAAAGAAGAATATGATGTGAAGAGCCGCTAAATAGAAAGAGCGACATGGTAAGAAATGGAGTGGTGTGTTGTGACTAAAGTGTGAAACACAGAATTGTCGATCTAAAAGAATAATGAATGCAGAATGCGATGAAGGTGTAAATGGAATGACAAATATAATAAAGTGAGTGCAAGTGGAGAGAAACAGTGAATGAAACTGGTGGTGTGATTGTAATGAGGGGAAGAATGAATATTGGCATATGCAGAAAAAATAAATAATAAATTACTGCATACGTGAGTGTGGGTAGGGAAGTGAAGGGCACATAATAACAAATTGTATATAATACATCAGGTGTTAAATGGAAACTGGTGGAGAGAAAATAGAAAGTTATTGTGTATAAATACAAACGTAGATGTGTGGTGGCCTATAAATATTTGTGTAAATATCAGTATAGAGTGGGCATACAAATATAAAATTTGGAACACACATTATATTTAGACCACATGCAGACGTAAAACATATTGACAAAAAATTATTACATACTGCAGACAATACATATAGAGAACACACATTTGTAAATATGTTACAAAATAAGTGAATATTAGTATCAGATATGATAAAGAACAAGGACAATACAAAATTACATTATATATATATAATCTCTACTGTAAAAATAAGAAAATAATAAATAGATAAATAAATGAATAGATAAATGAATAAATAAAAATGAAAAATAAGAAAGACAACACTATACATTTTGTACATGTAGAATTATACAAAATGAATTAAGTGACAAAAATGCTAATGAATGAAATGTAAAAGATGAATGAACCAAATAATAATATAAGAGATATGGGTAAAAAATGAATGATAAATGATAAAATGAAATAAAACATATGAATAATAATAAATACAAAAAGTGTGCGGAACACCGTTTCTGTTTCTTATTTCTTCTTTGGAGAAATGGAAGATGGTCCAAACAATAGCCTCCTCAGATGAACTCAATAGAAAATATCATGGTTCTATGTATATAAATGGAAAGAAAGAGGGTAGTTAGTGCTAAAAAAATGACAACAGGGATGAGGGAAGGATAAAAGCCAAGACCCACAGCAGGAGTCAGCAGGAGGACAGACAGCGTAATATACAACAGCTTTGGTAGTACATGTGATAGAGTGAGTGATGTTAAAGGTTTTACTGCAAGAAGCATCAGTGAAAGTATTAACTTCTTCTACATTGGGGCATGCTACGCATTTTCCGCAGGGCTTGCACCCCCATCTTGGACCCTTGGTCCCAAATGGGTATTTCGTTTTTATTGGATCATAAAAACTTTTTACGAGATGGTCTTTCAAATTTTTAGATCGTCTGGCTGTGACGCAGGGATATTTTGTGATGAATCTATTTAGAGTAGGGTCTGTCAGAAGAATCGGCCAATATCTTTTGAGAATTTCTTTCATTTGTGGCCATCGGGAGTGATACCCCGTGATGAATCTGACCTGACTCTGTTTTTCTGCCTTCTTTTTGGGGAATAGCAGGTCATCCCTAGGTGTCCGCTTTGCCCTATGATAGGCTTTTTTTATTGATCTCACACTGTATCCGCGCTCCAGGAAACGGTGTTTCAGATCATCTGCCTGTTTCTCGAATAATGAGTCAGAAGAACATATCCTCTTTATCCGTAAAAATTGTCCAATAGGGACCGTTGAAATGGTCTGCGGAGGGTGAGATGAGGAGGAGTGAAGCAATGCGTTCACAGAAGTTTCCTTGCGGAAAACATCACTGTGAAGGAAACCCTTCTCATCTGTGAAGATTCTAACATCCAGGAATTCCAAGCAACTAGGATGTGCTTTGTAGGTAAATTTAAGATTTACATCATTTGTGTTCAACCCGACCATGAATAGGTCAAGATCAGCATGTGTGCCCTTCCAGATGACCAGGATGTCATCAATGTAACGGGCCCAGAGAAGGACCCGCGCCATTGAGTCACCCCGGTCATCTGAAAAACGAGTCCTCTCCCACAGCCCCAGGAAGAGGTTAGCGTAAGATGGTGCACACGCTGCCCCCATGGCTGTTCCCTGGAGCTGTAGGTAGAAGTGCCTGTTGAACACAAAGAAGTTGTGTGTTAAAATGTATTCAAGCATCTGTACAATAAATGAGCACAGGGATTTATCTAGTTCTGACATCGAGAGAAAGTATTGGACTGCTCTCAAGCCATCTTCGTGCTTAATGCATGTATAAAGAGACTCCACGTCGATGGTAACAAGGAGCATGTCACTGTCGATGCTGACACCGCTGATCTTCTGCAGTAGATCCGCCGTGTCACGAACATATGAAGGTAAATTAATGACTAAATTTTTAAGATGAAAATCGATGAATTTGCATACCCCTTCCGTGAGACTGCCCCTGCCTGAGATGATAGGTCTTCCTGATGGAATCTTTTCATTTTTGTGGATCTTGGGCAGCAGATAAAGGGTTGGAATAGTGGGTTCATCAATTGAGAGTGCCGTGTTTAGTTCTTTTGAGATGACATTATCCTCTACTGCCTGGAGGAGTTTGACCTGTAGCTCCGATCTAAAAGCCGACAGAGGGTTAAAGGTCAATTTCCTGTTGCATTGTTTGTCCCTCAGCTGTCTATTTTCCTCCGCCTCATACATGGTACATGGCCAAACTACCACATTTCCCCCCTTATCTGCCGCCTTGAATACCACATCATTAATTTTTTGTAGTTGTTTAACCCCTTAAGGACGCAGCCTAGTTTGGGCCTTAAGGCTCAGAGCCCATTTTTCAAATCTGACATATTTCACTTTATGTGGTAATAACGTCGGAATGCTTAAACCTATCCAAGCGATTCTGAGATTGTTTTCTCGTGACACTTTGGGCTTCATGTTCGTGGTAAAATTTGGTCGATATATTCAGTCTTTATTTGTGAAAAATTGCAAAATTTAGAGAAAATTTACCAAAAATAGCATTTTTCAGAATTTAAATGCATCTGCTTGAAAAACAGACGGTTATACCACCCAAAATAGTTACTAGTTCACATTTCCCATATGTCTACTTTAGATTGGCATCGTTTTTTGAACATTATTTTATTTTTCTTGGACGTTACAAGGTTTAGAACATAAACAGCAATTTCTCATATTCTTAAGAAAATTTCAAAAGCCTTTTTTTGAAGGTGCCAGTTCAGTTCTGAAGTGGATTTGAGGGGCCTATGTATTAGAAACCCCCATAAAACACCCCATTTTAAAAACTAGACCCCTCAAAGTATTCAAAACAGCATATAGAAAGTTTTTTAACCCTTCAGGCATTTCACAGGAATTAAAGCAAATTGGAAATGAAATTTGCACATTTCATTTTTTCTGCTGAATTTCAATTTTATTCAATTTTTTTGTAGTAACAGAGAAGGTTTTACCAGAGAAACACTACTAAATATGTATTGTCCAGATTCTGCAGTTTTTAGAAATGTCCCACATGTGGCCCTACTGCGCTCGTGGACTAAAACACAAGCCCTAGAAGCAAAGAAGCACCTAGTGCATTTTGAGGCCTCTTTTTTATTAGAATATATTTTAGGCAGCATGCCAGGTTTGAAGAGGCGTTGAGGTATCAAAACAATGGAAACCCACCAGAAGTGACCCCATTTTGGAAATTACACCCCTCAAGGAATTCATTTATGGTTTTTGTTATCATTTTGACCGCACAGTTTTTTCACACCACCTATTTGAATTGGGCTGTGAAATGAAAAAAATGATATTTTTTCCAATAAAATGTCATTTTTGATCAAATTTTCTTATTTTCACAGGGAACAACATACCCCATTTTGTTGCCCAATTTGTCCTTAGTGCGGCAATACCCCATTTGTGGTGATAAACTGCCGTTTGGGCCCATGGGAGGGCTCAGACGGAAAGGAGCGCTATGTGTTTGTTGGAGTCCAGATTTTGCAGGATTGGTTTTCGGGTGCCATGTCGCATTTGCAGAGCCCCAGAGGTATCAAAGCAATGGAAACCCACCAGAAGTGACCCCATTTTGGAAACTACACCCCTCAAGGAATTCATTTATGGTTTTTGTTATCATTTTGACCGCACAGTTTTTTCACAGCACCTATTTGAATTGGGCTGTGAAATGAAAAAAATGATATTTTTTCCAATAAGATGTCATTTTTGATCCAAATTTCTTATTTTCACAAGGAACAACATACCCCATTTTGTTGCCCAATTTGTCCTTAGTGCGGCAATACCCCATTTGTGGTGATAAACTGCCCTTTGGGCCCATGGGAGGGCTCAGAAGGAAAGGACCACCATTTGGCCTACTGGAGCTTTTCTGGTGCTAAGTCATGTGTGCAGAAGCCCCTGAGGTACCAGTACAGTTGAAACCCCCGAGAAGTGACCCCATTTTAAAAACTACACCCCTTAAGACATTCATCTAGAGGTGTAGTGAGCATTTTGACCCCACAGGTACTGTGTAAAAGATAATGCGCAGCAGATGGTGCAGTGTGAGATTTGCAATTTTATATATGTATATGCCATTTCAGTGTCCAATATAGTGTGCCCAGCATGCGCCACCGGAGATATACACCCCTTAAATTGTAATGTGGGTTCTCCTGGGTACGACAATACCCTACATGTGGCTGTTATCAGCTGCCTGGGCATACGGCAGGGCTCAGAAGGGAAAGATGAGGGGGGTAAGCTGTGCGGAGTGCATCAGGGTAAATTAAAAATCAAGGGATGTATGATACATTTTAAAACAATCTTTTATACAGAGCCCTGGTTTTTCGGGACACGTGTCACATTGGTATATTGTGTTCTTCCTTATCCCCCTCTTATAGCAGACTCTGCACCTCTTTTGACTCTTTCCCTTTCCACCGGTTTGGGGACCTTCTCCTGGAAAGTGTTGCCCTGGTACGATGCGTGTGGCCTCGCTTCCAGAAGTACTGGGTGCCCCCCCTTCCTGGTCCCTAAAGATTAGATCTTGAAATTCCAGGAAAGTTCCCCTCTGGCCTGCACATCGACGTAGCACATACGCATTGTACAAAGCCATCTGTATGATGTGCCCGGCCAGCTTCTTATACCACACCGCATGGCGCTGTAGGGCTTCAGGACTTGGTTTGACAAGTCCATCCCTCCCATGTACCTATTGTAGTCCAGGATGCAGTCTGGTTTGGGGGTGGCCTTTCCTTCATATATCCTAAACCTGTAGGTATACCCTGATGCACTCTCGCACAGCTTATACATCTTCACGCCATACCTTGCCCTCTTACCTGGCAGGTACTGGCGGAATTGAACCCTCCCTTTAAAATGTACCAGGGACTCATCAATAGAAAAACACTTCTCGGGGGTGTATGCTTGGGAAAACCGGGCACTGGAACGGTCTAATAGGGGTCTCCGTTTATACAAACGGTCAAAACTGGGGTCATCTCGGAGTGGGCACGGCTCATTATCAGTATAATGTAAGAAGCGAAGTATTGCCTCATTTATTTATTTTTTTAGGTTCCAGTTCATTTCTGAAGTTGCTTTGAGGGGCCCATATATTAGAAACCCCTATCAAACACCCCATTTTAGAAACTAGACCCCTCAAAGTATTCACAACAGCATTTAGAAAGTTTATGAACCCTTTAGGTGTTTCACAGGAATTTAGAGCAAAGTAGAGGTGAAATTTACTCTTTTTATACCATTTTTTTTATAACACAAAAGGATTTATCAGAGAAACACAAATTAATACGTATTGCCCAGATTCTGCAGTTTAGAGAAATATCCCACATGTGGCCCTCGGGCGGTAATGACTGAAGCACCGGCCTCCGAAGCAAAGGAGCACCTAGTGGATTTTGAGCCCTCCTTTTTATTAGGCACCATGTCCGGTTTGAAGAGGTCTTGTGGTGCCAAAACATTGGAAACCCCCCAAAAGTGACCCCAATTTGGAAACTAGACCCCTTGAGGAATCCATTGTAGTTTTCATGGGGTGCATGCGGCTTTTTGATCAGTTTTTATTCTATTTTTAGGTGGCGTGGTGACTAATAAACAGCAATTCTACTATTGTTTTTGTATACTTTTTTTTTTACAGCGTTCACCGTGCGCTATAAATGACATATTCACTTTATTCTGCGGGGCGATACGATTACGGCGATACCAGATGTTTATAGTTTTTTTTTATGTCTTATGGCGTTTGCACAATAAAATACGTTTTGTAAACAATCATTCACTTTTTGTGTTACCTTATTCTAAGAGCCATAACGTTTTTATTTTTCAATCAATAAAGCCGTGCGAGGACTTATTTTTTGCGTAACGAACTGTATTTTCCATCAGTAGCATTTTTAGGTACATGCGACTTTTTGATCTCTTTTTATTCCATTTTTTGGGAGGTGAAGTGACCAAACAATTGTGATTGTGGTACGGTTTATTAATATTTTTTTTTACGGCGTTCACCGTGCGGGATAAATAACAAAATAATTTTGTAGTTCAGGCCGTTACGGACGCGGCGATACCAATTATGTATAGTTTATTTGTTTGTTTATATATTTTTATTAATAATAAAGGACTGATAAGGGAAAAAGTGGGACTTTTACTTTTATTACTTTTAAAACTTTTATTTTCTTATTTTTACACATCTTTTTTTAACTTTTTTTTAACTTTATTACTTTGTCCCACTAGGGGACTTGAGGGCAGGAGGCCCTGATCGCTATTCTAATACACTGCACTACATGCGTAGTGCAGTGTATTAGAACTGTCAGCTACTCACTGACAGCAAGCATAGTGGGTCCTGACGTTGTCAGGACCCACTAGGCTTCCGTCTATGGCATAGCCGGACGCCATTGTTTGGTGTCCGGTTGCCATAGTCACCATCGCCGGCCGCTATCGCGTAGCAGGCCGGCGATGGCAGCTTAACCCCTAAAAAGCCGCGATCTCTATAGAACGCGGCTTTTAAGGGGTTAATCAGCGGGGACACAGCGATCGGTCCCCGCTGTATGAGCTGTGACAGCTGCTGAACAAGACAGCAGCGTCACAGCTCCTGTATGTGTCGGGAGGACGGCCGAAACGGCCGTTACTCCCGAGACGTACTATTACGGCATGGAGCGCGAACGATACAGCTGCCATGACGTAATAGTACGTCAAGGAGCGGGAAGGGGTTAAGGCTGTTTCTCTCCAAGGAAGTTAGATTATCATGTTTGATGTATCTTGGAATATTGAAAAACTCCTGGGTCACTGATTTAATGAAAAGATCCACCGCAGGGCAGAGGCTAAGGGCAGGGAAATTTTTAGATTTAATACGGATGCATGCTGGGATATTACCTGTGTTTTCATCAGTGTTATGCTCACCTAGCAGATCTTCAAGTGCTGTGAGTGCCTGTTGTTCCTTAGATGTTGGAAAAAATTCCCTGTCCACTGGTTTTTTGAACCATTTTTTGAAAATGAGTGAGCGGCCGAAGATATGTAGGTCTTTCACTGCAGAAAACATGTCAAAGCCGGCACTTGGTGAGAAGGTCAGACCCTTAGCTATAAGTTCTAAATCAATGTTAGAGAATGTGTGTGATGACAGATTAATTACCTTTAACCGACTACTCTGATCCTGTACGTCTGGTCGTTTTTTATTGGCCACTTGTCTCTGTGCCAGTTTTCTTTTCGGGCGGGTATTAAAGGTAGGTCTATAAGGCATGGTGTCAGTTGCACTCTGAGATGACACTGAGGAAATGGAGGGGGTACGGCTACGGCCTCCTGAAGCCTGGTTTCTTCTCCACCTGTATACTTTGTTGTTTTGAAAGTCTCCAATATCTCTAGAAAATTTTCTGGATTTGATTTCTTGGATATCTTTCTCCCACTCCACAAATTGAATGTCAAGATTGTGTTTAAATTTAGACATATTGTCCGTGGACATGAGTGGAAACAATTGGGTCTGAACACTTTCTATCTCTTCATCCATGGACAGTATCATTTTGTGGTTGAGATCAACCAGGAGCTCCATGAATTTTCTGGAGCCCTGGTTGCATACCTCTTCCCACTTGGAAATAAATTCTTCTTCAATGATTGGGAAGGATGGAAAAATCTGGATTCTTAGGCCCCTTGGGACAAGGTTTCTCTGGATGTAGTTTTCCAGAAAAGTTTTGTTCCACCACACTTTCATGTGGCGGTGTAACAAAGTAGTATATTTATTCTGGAGCTCATTAACGTTTCTGCACACATTAAAACCAAATATTGGGGACTCATCCTTGAAGACCTGTTCCATCTGAGAACGCCAGGCACATTCCCTGGCTTTATAGTCCATGGGGCCCGAGGTACTGGACTCTGTGAGAACACAGAAAAAATTAGATATATACCGATAAGATACCAACACAGAGTAATGTTCAATGTAAAGCAACGTTGCTGAACTATATAGAATCTACTGTGTTAAGTCCTAGGTAGTAACCAAGATAAACTTGGTGCATCGATCAACAATTGACACAAGAAGAATCCAAGAAAATATGATCGACTAAAGCGCATGAAATTTATAGAGAAATGTACAAAATTTTATTGAAATAAAAACATGAAACAATTAAAACTGGAACAGGGAATGAGTCACTCAATAAAAAGACATCAAATCGATCACACACCGGATATGAAAATTACGTAAGTATGTAAGCAGTATACATGCCTATAGATATGCTGAAAGATATAAATATTACGTAAGTATGTAAGCAGTATACATGTTGTTGAAACAGCAAGAGGGAATTGTGTATATACTCATGCAGAACTGTGTCTGATGGAGCCGAAGTAAGTTATGACAAAAAATTTTTGTCCAGCATGCAATCTAGCACACCTATGTAAAGGTATGTGACAACAATTACGTATAAGTACATAGGTGCAGTAGTTGTCTGGATGAGCATGGAGGGCTGGCAAAGGCCGTAGCCCATAGTGTGGATGCTGAGAGATAAGCACTGGAATGTTAAATGTGCAATGTACATGGGCTCACAAAGAAGACAGAGAAAAGACAAGAAAAACTCAATTGCAGCTGTCTAACAGGGAGGAAATGTGAGACATACCGGTAGACATGGTGGAGGCGTGAAAGAGATGTCTGTACCCGACGCGCGTTTCAGCAACTGCCTTCGTCCGGGGTTAGGGTCAAACTGCTAGTATCCGCCCATATATAGTACATAGCCCAGGTGTATATGATGTTGTGAAGAGCACGAGCACGAGGAGGAGGCAGAACCAGATGAAGAGAATCGGCGTCTGATGCGGGGTACAAAGATGGCGCTGCCCCACTTCCGGTGACGCGTTATCAGAGAGGCTGTGAGGCGGCGGGGACGAACCACGCCCCCCACATCCTACTCCAAGTGCAGACAGCGGTCGGAAGAGGTCAAGGCCACTCCCCCCCCGGAGATCATCTGATCAGGATGTCATGAACATCAGCGCACAGCCCGACATCAATGTATGCCAAAGAAGAGATAAGAAGAAGAGTCCCAGTATAAGTAATTTCGGAATAGTCTATAACTGGGGAAAGGGCGATATAGTGGAGTGGGATGCCTAAGTGTTAGAATGCATGATGTGTAAAACTAAAAAAGAAGATTATGATGTGAAGAGCCGCTAAATAGAAAGAGCGACATGGTAAGAAATGGAGTGGTGTGTTGTGACTAAAGTGTGAAACACAGAATTGTCGATCTAAAAGAATAATGAATGCAGAATGCGATGAAGGTGCAAATTCATCGATTTTCATCTTAAAAATTTAGTCATTAATTTACCTTCATATGTTCGTGACACGGCGGATCTACTGCAGAAGATCAGCGGTGTCAGCATCGACAGTGACATGCTCCTTGTTACCATCGACGTGGAGTCTCTTTATACATGCATTAAGCACGAAGATGGCTTGAGAGCAGTCCAATACTTTCTGTCGATGTCAGAACTAGATAAATCCCTGTGCTCATTTATTGTACAGATGCTTGAATACATTTTAACACACAACTTCTTTGTGTTCAACAGCCACTTCTACCTACAGCTCCAGGGAACAGCCATGGGGGCAGCGTGTGCACCATCTTACGCTAACCTCTTCCTGGGGCTGTGGGAGAGGACTCTTTTTTCAGATGACCGGGGTGACTCAATGGCGCGGGTCCTTCTCTGGGCCCGTTACATTGATGACATCCTGGTCATCTGGAAGGGCACACATGCTGATCTTGACCTATTCATGGTCGGGTTGAACACAAATGATGTAAATCTTAAATTTACTTACAAAGCACATCCTAGTTGCTTGGAATTCCTGGATGTTAGAATCTTCACAGACGAGAAGGGTTTCCTTCACAGTGATGTTTTCCGCAAGGAAACTTCTGTGAACGCATTGCTTCACTCCTCCTCATCTCACCCTCCGCAGACCATTTCAGCGGTCCCTATTGGACAATTTTTACGGATAAAGAGGATATGTTCTTCTGACTCATTATTCGAGAAACAGGCAGATGATCTGAAACACCGTTTCCTGGAGCGCGGATACAGTGTGAGATCAATAAAAAAAGCCTATCATAGGGCAAAGCGGACACCTAGGGATGACCTGCTATTCCCCAAAAAGAAGGCAGAAAAACAGAGTCAGGTCAGGTTCATCACGGGGTATCACTCCCGATGGCCACAAATGAAAGAAATTCTCAAAAGATATTGGCCGATTCTTCTGACAGACCCTACTCTAAATAGATTCATCACAAAATATCCCTGCGTCACAGCCATCTCGTAAAAAGTTTTTATGATCCAATAAAAACTAAATACCCATTTGGGACCAAGGGTCCAAGATGGGGGTGCAAGCCTTGCGGAAAATTCGTAGCATGCCCCAATGTAGAAGAAGTTAATACTTTCACTGATGCTTCTGGCAGTAAAACCTTTAACATCACTCACTCTATCACATGTACTACCAAAGCTGTTGTATATTACGCTGTCTGTCCGTGTCCAAAGATTTATGTTGGTCTCACTTCCAGAGAGCTGAAGGTTCGTGTACGTGAACACATGGCCGACATAAAACGAGAATCAGGGGCAGAGAACTTGGAGATGCTGAAACCTGTGGCCCGACACTTTAAAACACACCATTCTTGCGATCCCTCCAAGTTTAAGGTGAGGGGGATTGACCACATTATATGCGGTATGAGAGGTGGGGCCATCAAACAAAAACTCGCACAATGCGAGTCCCGCTGGATATGGACCCTTGGGACAATGTCTCCATATGGACTAAATGAATCCTTGAGCTATGTTTCGTTTTTGTAACCATTGACTCCTGCTGTGGGTCTTGGCTTTTATCCTTCCCTCATCCCTGTTGTCATTTTTTTAGCACTAACTACCCTCTTTCTTTCCATTTATATACATAGAACCATGATATTTTCTATTGAGTTCATCTGAGGAGGCTATTGTTTGGACCATCTTCCATTTCTCCAAAGAAGAAATAAGAAACAGAAACGGTGTTCCGCACACTTTTTGTATTTATTATTATTCATATGTTTTATTTCATTTTATCATTTATCATTCATTTTTTACCCATATCTCTTATATTATTATTTGGTTCATTCATCTTTTACATTTCATTCATTAGCATTTTTGTCACTTAATTCATTTTGTATAATTCTACATGTACAAAATGTATAGTGTTGTCTTTCTTATTTTTCATTTTTATTTATTCATTTATCTATTCATTTATTTATCTATTTATTATTTTCTTATTTTTACAGTAGAGATTATATATATATAATGTAATTTTGTATTGTCCTTGTTCTTTATCATATCTGATACTAATATTCACTTATTTTGTAACATATTTACAAATGTGTGTTCTCTATATGTATTGTCTGCGGTATGTAATAATTTTTTGTCAATATGTTTTACGTCTGCATGTGGTCTAAATATAATGTGTGTTCCAAATTTTATATTTGTATGCCCACTCTATACTGATATTTACACAAATATTTATAGGCCACCACACATCTACGTTTGTATTTATACACAATAACTTTCTATTTTCTCTCCACTAGTTTCCATTTAACACCTGATGTATTATACACAATTTGTTATTATGTGCCCTTCACTTCCATACCCACACTCACGTATGCAGTAATTTATTATTTATCTTTTCTGCATATGCCAATATTCATTCTTCCCCTCATTACAATCACACCACCAGTTTCATTCACTGTTTCTCTCCACTTGCACTCACTTTATTATATTTGTCATTCCATTTACACCTTCATCGCATTCTGCATTCATTATTCTTTTAGATCGACAATTCTGTGTTTCACACTTTAGTCACAACACACCACTCCATTTCTTACCATGTCGCTCTTTCTATTTAGCGGCTCTTCACATCATATTCTTCTTTTTTAGTTTTACACATCATGCATTCTAACACTTAGGTATCCCACTCCACTATATCGCCCTTTCCCCAGTTATACACACTATTCCGAAATTACTTATACTGGGACTCTTCTTCTTATCTCTTCTTTGGCATACATTGATGTCGGGCTGTGCGCTGATGTTCATGACATCCTGATCAGATGATCTCCGGGGGGGAGTGGCCCTGACCTCTTCCGACCGCTGTCTGCACTTGGAGTAGGATGTGGGGGGCGTGGTTCATCCCCGCCGCCTCACACCCTCTCTGATGACGCGTCACCGGAAGTGGGGCAGCGCCATCTTTGTACCCCGCATCAGACGCCGATTCTCTTCATCTGGTTCTGCCTCCTCCTCGTGCTCTAACTTCACAACATCATATACACCTGGGCTATGTACTATATATGGGCGGATACTAGCAGTTTGACCCTAACCCCGGACGAAGGCAGTTGCCGAAACGCGCGTCGGGTACAGACATCTCTTTCACGCCTCCACCATGTCTACCGGTATGTCTCACATTTTCTCCCTGTTAGACAGCTGCAATTGAGTTTTTCTTGTCTTTTCTCTGTCTTCTTTGTGAGCCCATGTACATTGCACATTTAACACTCCAGTGCTTATCTCTCAGCATCCACACTATGGGCTACGGCCTTTGCCAGCCCTCCATGCTCATCCAGACAACGACTGCACCTATGTACTTATACGTAATTGTTGTCACATACCTTTACATAGGTGTGCTAGATTGCATGCTGGACAAATTTTTTTTGTCATAACTTACTTCGGCTCCATCAGACACAGTTCTGCATGAGTATATACACAATTCTCTCTTGCTGTTTCAACAACATGTATACTGCTTACATACTTACGTAATATTTATATCTTTCAGCATATCTATAGGCATGTATACTGCTTACATACTTACGTAATATTCATATCCGGTGTGTGATCGATTTGATGTCTTTTTATTGAGTGACTCATTCCCTGTTCCAGTTTTAATTGTTTCATGTTTTTATTTCAATAACATTTTGTACATTTCTCTATAAATTTCATGTGCTTTAGTCGATCATATTTTCTTGGATTCTACTGGTATACGTTATACTGGTTGTGCTGTTGTTATTTGAAGACTTTTCTCAACTGCAAATGCGGCAGCTGCTAAGGACTGTTCACAGGGAAAATGTCCTCGCAGTACAGGACCCAATAAGGAACTATAGTATGCTGAAGGGTGAACTGCTGACATATACGTGACCTTAACATGAGAAAAGATATAAAACATTTTGGTATATTCAAGAATACCTTAAGCCGGGGCTGAGGGTATAGCATTAGTCAATTCAACACATTTATGCTCTAGATCTGCAGTCCATGAAATAGGTGCATTCACAAAAGGAGCTGTATGTAACAATTTGGACAAAGGGTTGGCTAAAGCGGCATAGTGAGGGATCCAAGATCGACACTAATATAGAAAACATATATCAAGCTGCAACTCATAATGTGAGCAATGATGAAAATTACAGGTACATTGAATGCTGCAGGATGAGGCTAGGAAACCTTGGGATATCTTTGGTGTTCTGGCACCGGACTGGTGCCATGATCAGGTATATCTTCTGTATTGCCTTCAACTCACAATATAAGACTGATACCTGCGGAAAAAAATATAAAACAATCAAGGAACAAACGTTCAAATACAAACAAAGCCTATTTATCGCAATCTGATATTCATTTGTTTAATTGTTTGCAAACAATTATTTTTACAATTTTATATTTGAGCTCAATGACTATATACCACGTGGATTTTTAATGAATGCATTGGCCATTTCCTTCTGAATCTCAAATGAACAGTTTCTTGTGTGATCACATCAGAGTATATAACTTGTTGGACAAAGCATAAAAGTTAATCTCCTTGTTTCATATCATGTAACAAATCACCTCCAACCTAAAAAGAAACATGAACATAATTAGAATACACCAATTCACACCATGGCAAACACAGAGATATCCTGACCATCGCCCAAGCAGTAAAACATCCAAATCTAGTATGACAAACAAAAGGGCTTTCTAAATTGAGTATTTTTTGTTTATTTTTCTTCTGAGAAATACATAGAATTTTCGCTAGCCTTGTAAACAAGTCACCTACAATTTAACACTCACAATTCTAATTATTGACTCCCAATTTTAAGCAAAAAGTTTTACTTTTTTTCCTTTAAATGTTGACATGGACTATGACCAATAGTGAGATTATCACAGAAAGAGTTTCAGTAACAATCTCCCTATGTCTCTGCAATTATTTGCTGGCAGTCTGATTTCTTGCAGCTGCTACAGCCACTAAGGCCTCGTGCACACTTCCGACACATTTTTCACGGCCGTTTGTGATGGATCCGTGTGCCCATTTTAGCGGCCGTGTGCTCTCCGTGCTTCCGTTTCCGTGCGCCGAGCATGGTACTGTCCATGGTGCTGAAAGAGTTAATGGGCTGCACTGATCGGCGGTAACTCTTTCAGCACCCTGGACAGTACCATGCTCGGCACTCGGATGACGCTTCATCCCACGTGACCGCCTCTGCAGCCAATCACAGGCTGCAGCGGCCTCTGCAGCCAATCACAGGCTGCCACGTCAGAAAGGAAGGTCAGACTGGAGGAAGAAGAGGGACTGTATGAACGTATGAACTAATTTTTATTTTATTTTTAATCAGCAGCCTCTTTTCTCTATCAGTGATTGATAGAGACAAGTGGCTGCCGATTAGTGTAATATTTCTGTTATGTTTTTCTGCCCGCCTGGCCGTTGCTAGGCAACGGCTCAGTCACACACGGACGGCACACGGATGGCACACGGATGCCTTCCGTGTGCCTTCAGTTTTTTTGGTCACGGAATCTCGGACCAAAGTAGGACATGCTCTACTTTGGATCAGAACGGAGCAACGGGACCATCAAAAAAACTGAAGTGTGCATGGCCCCATTGAAATGAATTTGTCAGTGAGCTAGCCGTCAGAAAAACGGCTAGCACCCTGAAGGAAAAAACTGAAGTGGGCATGGGGCCTAACTGGTTAACTACCCCCTACTCCTCTGACTTCTCTCTATGTCTGTCTTCAGCTCCTTCCCATTCCCCTGCTGTAAATAGGGAAAGAGGGGGGCAGATCAAAGAAAGTATTTCAATGATTCTTTGTCCATATCATCATCATTCAAATTATAAATCTATTTCACTCTTTGATTAAATGGATCTGTGACTTGCCATCTATTGATATCATGGCACTGGACCTGCCCAATTTCTCTCACTATTACGTCCATCTTTAACTGATGTGTGACAAGTTCTACTTCACCAGTATTATCAGTATTTAACACAGTTGTAGTAGTAGGAGCTGCTGGTAAATGGTAAACATTTTGATGTCATCCCATGGATATGTGGAATTATAAGATGTTCCATGTTATTCTACCTGATTCACACCACATTTTTCACGCAATTGATCACATGCAATGTTAACTGCATGTTTACATTCCACCAGCCCCTTCTCTGTACTTTAACTGACAACTCCTCATTAACATCTGATAAATGCACGCACATTTTAGGTGTTTTTTTTTTTTTTTTAAGTAGAGCCTACTGGCACCACTCACTACGCAGCGAGCGTCCCCTTACCATAATGCAAGCTGAAGTAAAAATGCGGTTGCGGGTTCTACTCCTCCACAGTGCTCACAGTAAAGCCTAATCGCACCACAACATAAGTGTGTCTGCTTACCCAAACGTGGAGTTCCAACCACTCAGCGTATACAATGAATGATAAGTACAAAAAAGACAAACAATTCCAAAGGGGATTCTCCAAGTCCACTGGACAGCAGAGATCTTCAAACTACAAATTTTACATAGGCTTTCACAAAGATGCTGCCGGCGTCTCGTTAGGGTATGTTCATACGACCTCTTGTCAGACGTAATTGAGGCGTTTTACGCCTAGAATTACGCCTGAAAAACCGGCTCCATTACGTCTGCAAACATCTGCCCATTGCCTGCAATGGGTTTTACGATATTCTGTTCCCACGAGCCTTTATTTTACGCGTCGCTGTCAAAATACGGCGCGTAACATGACGGCTCATCAAAAGAAGTGCAGGAAACTTCTTGGGACGTTTTTGGAGGCTTTTTTTATAGACTCTATTAAAAACAAATCCAAAACGGCCGTAAAAACGCCGCGAAAAAGCAGCAAAAAACGCAGCGAAAAACGCGAGTTGCTCAAAAAACGTCTGAAAATCAGGAGCTGTTTTCCCTT
The DNA here is from genome assembly GCF_050947455.1 of Rhinoderma darwinii. Classification (NCBI taxonomy): domain Eukaryota; kingdom Metazoa; phylum Chordata; class Amphibia; order Anura; family Rhinodermatidae; genus Rhinoderma; species Rhinoderma darwinii. The sequence continues at coordinate 418,201,666 of NC_134687.1, forward strand.
GAAAACAGCTCCATATTTTCAGACGTTTTTTGTTAAGCGTGTGAACATACCCTAACTTTTACGCAAAAGCTTTAACAAACTGAATGCCGGTACCACAATACTCGTTACTCCGCGCTAGAGCTTAACAAACAGTCTGCCCAATGTCTGGTTACTTTATGTACAAAGCTTTCACAACACTCTGCCCGCGGGACACTACCACAACCCGGTCCATCTATTACCAATCTGGTCTAAAAACCAAAGGGAGAATTTCTGGACCTTTTGAACTGGGAAAAATACCCAGCCAGCAGTGACGCAAACCTGAACTGGGGCCCCTTCCTATTTTGGTCCGAATCCAAATTTGGTCCAAAACCAATAGGGTCTCTTCTGGGCTTTAGAACTGGGATCCTAGCCAGCAATGACGCAAACCTGAACTGTAGCCTCTTCTTCTTCCTACTTGATAAACATTACTTTTCCTGAGAGTGGTATTAGAAGTTACCCATATTAACCCCTCCACTTGCTGAACTGTAGTGACCAATGGAAAATACAGTGCGGACAGTCTTTACAAAAGCAAGGTGTCTGCTTACCTGTAAATTTGTGCAGGCCTGCACTGATGAAATTTTCCCATTGGTCACACTGTCAGCAAGAGGAGTTCGAGTATTTTGGAAATGTTGTAGAATACCACTCACGAAATACTTTTTCTTCAGGAAATATAAAATGTATTTAAGACCAGTTGGGAGCACTTCTATATCTAATACAGTTTCAGTGAAATGCTCACAGAGGGGTAGGGCCCCTCTACTTTTATACATTTACACTTTGAGTTGTACATCACATCCTTACCCCAATTGGGTGGCTAACATCAATACCTTTATCCCATTGGACACATACATCTATGCACAGCTCGTGATTCTATAGTGGTCTTCTCGTGATCAACATATGGTTCGCATCAGTCTCACTAGACCAAACTCCTTTGTCCTGTCCAAATTCTAACTAATCCATCTTATTGGAGAAGTAGTCTACCCCAGGGGCGTAGCTAAAGGCTCATGGGCCCCGATGCAAAAGTTCTTATTGGGCCCCCCCCCGCAAACTTCTCATGGCCGACGGTCCGCAGCTTTCAGCTGCATCGCTGGGTCTCCTAAGTGACCCAACAATGCAGCACTAGCAGCTGGGGCGTCACTAAGGCTGGGTTCACACACCCTATTTACGGACGTAATTTGGGCGTTTTAGCATTGAATTACATCCAAAAATGCGGCTCAAAAGCGTTGGCAAACATCTGCCCATTCATTTGAATGGGTCTTACAATGTTCTGTGCCGACGGTAATTTTTTTTACGCGCCGCTGTCAAAAGGTGGCGCGTAAAAAAGATGCCCGCGTCAAAGAAGTGCCTGTCGATTCTTCAGATGTAAATGGAGCCGTTTTCTATGGACTCCATGGAAAAACATCTCCAATTACGTCCGTAATGGACGCAGCGAAAGACGCCTGCACATGCCTTTACGGCTGAAATTACGGTGCTGTTTTCTCCTGAAAACAGCTCCGTAATCTCAGCTGTAACGGACGCTACAGTGTGAACATACCCTCAGGGCTTAAAATGTCAGGGGAAATAGCCCCAATGCATATGTGTCCGCCCAAAAAAACAAGTGTGTATAGGAGACAGCATAGCATATCAATAGCACTACGACCCTATAAACTATGGATAGGATTAGATACATTAGCTCAGCAGATAGTATCACACATGATAGGATTAGATACAGTGGCTGAGCAGACAGTATCACACATGATAGGATTAGATACAGTGGCTGAGCAGACAGTATCACACATGATAGGATTAGATACAATGACTTAGCAGACAGTATCACGCATGATAGGATTAGATACAGTGGCTCAGAAGGCAGTATCACACATGATAGGATTAGATACAGTGGCTCAGCAGACAGTATCACACGTGATAGGATTAGATACAGTGGCTGAGCAGACAGTATCAAACATGATAGGATTAGATACAGTGGCTCAGAAGGCAGTATCACACATGATAGGATTAGATACAGTGGCTCAGCAGACAGTATCACACATGATAGGATTAGATACAGTGGCTGAGCAGACAGTATCAAACATGATAGGATTAGATACAGTGGCCCAGCAGACAGTATCACACATGATAGGATTAGATACAGTGGCTCAGCAGACAGTACCACACATGATAGGATTAGATACAGTGGCTCAGAAGGCAGTATCACACATGATAGGATTAGATACAGTGGCTCAGCAGACAGTATCACACATGATAGGATTAGATACAGTGGCTGAGCAGACAGTATCACACATGATCGGATTAGATACAGTGGCTCAGAAGGCAGTATCACACATGATAGGATTAGATACAGCGGCTCAGCAGACAGTATCACACATGATAGGATTAGAGATAGGGCCCAGCAGACAGTATCACACATGATTGGATTAGATATAGGGCCAAGCAGACAGTATCACACATGATACGATTAGATACAATGACTCAGCAGACAGTATCACGCATGATAGGATTAGATACAGTGGCTCAGAAGGCAGTACCACACATGATAGGATTAGATACAGTGGCTGAGCAGACAGTATCAAACATGATCGGATTAGATACAGTGGCTCAGCAGACAGTACCACACATGATAGGATTAGATACAGTGGCTCAGAAGGCAGTATCACACATGATAGGATTAGATACAGTGGCTCAGAAGGCAGTATCACACATGATAGGATTAGATACAGTGGCTCAGAAGGCAGTATTACACATGATAGGATTAGATACAGTGGCCCAGCAGACAGTATCACACATGATAGGATTAGATACAGTGGCTCAGCAGACAGTACCACACATGATAGGATTAGATACAGTGGCTCAGAAGGCAGTATCACACATGATAGGATTAGATACAGTGGCTCAGCAGACAGTATCACACATGATAGGATTAGATACAGTGGCTGAGCAGACAGTATCACACATGATCGGATTAGATACAGTGGCTCAGAAGGCAGTACCACACATGATAGGATTAGATACAGTGGCTCAGAAGGCAGTATCACACATGATAGGATTAGATACAGTGGCTCAGCAGACAGTATCACACATGATAGGATTAGATACAGTGGCTGAGCAGACAGTATCACACATGATCGGATTAGATACAGTGGCTCAGAAGGCAGTATCACACATGATTGGATTAGAGATAGGGCCCAGCAGACAGTATCACACATGATTGGATTAGATATAGGGCCCAGCAGACAGTATCACACATGATAGTATTAGATACAGTGGCTCAGCAGACAGTATCACACATGATAGGATTAGATACAGTGGCTCAGCAGACAGTATCACACATGATAGGATTAGATATAGGGCCCAGCAGACAGTATCACACATGATTGGATTAGATATAGGGCCCAGCAGACAGTATCACACATGATAGTATTAGATACAGTGGCTCAGCAGACAGTATCACACATGATAGGATTAGATACAGTGGCTCAGCAGACAGTATCACACATGATAGGATTAGATATAGGGCCCAGCAGACAGTATCACACATGATACGATTAGATACAGGGCTCAGCAGACAGTATCACACATGATTGGATTAGATACAGTGGCTCAGCAGACAGTATCACACATGATAGGATTAGATATAGGGCCCAGCAGACAGTATCACACATGATACGATTAGATACAGGGCCCAGCAGACAGTATCACACATGATTGGATTAGATACAGGGCTCAGCTCGCTGACATTGCGGCTCCAGCGCTGGACCCAGGAAAGGTAAGAATAATAATTTTGCTTCTTTATGTGTTACTGATTATTTTTGTGTTTTTTTACAGGTTCGGTTGTTGGACTTCGGATACGAGGACTTCAATAATGGCGTTTTTTTTATTCTCAATAAAATGGTTATTGAGGGTTGTGTTTTTTTATTTCAATAAAATATTTTTTCTATGTGCTTGTATCTTTTTAAACTTTATTATCACCGCCTTAGTAATGGATGCTGGCTGATTGGCAACCCCCATTACTAAGGCGGGGCTTAATGTTAGCAGGTGCAAAGGCCAACACTGACCCCCATTATTACCCCGGTACCCACCGCCACCAGGGATGCTGGGAAGGGCCGGGTACGAACCAGTACCCGTCAATCTGTAGTGACGGGCAGGCACCGGGGTGGCCGCAGGCTGGTAGTATTAGGCTGGGGAAGGCCAAAAACAGTGGCCCTTCCCACCCTGGTAATGCTGCCTGCTGCTGCTGTGTTGTATCTGGCTGGTTATGAAAATTGGGGGGGACCCCACATCGTTCTTTCCAATTATTATTTTTTATTTTTATTTTTAATTACGTGGGGTCCCACCCATTTTTTATAACCGGCCAGATACAATAAAGCAGCAGCAGCCTAGAATCACCAGGGTGGGAAGGGCCACTGTTTTTGGCCTTTCCCCTCCTGATAATACCAGCCTGCGGCCACCCCAGTGGCCGACCATCACTACAGATGGTCAGGTACTGGATGGTACCCGGCTCTTCCCAGCACCCCTGGTAGCGGTAAGTACCGGGGTAATAAAGGGGGTTAGTGTTCGCCTCTACAACGGCTAACACTAAGCCCCGCCTTAGCAATGGATGCTGTCAATCAGCCAGCGGCCATTACTAAGGCGGTAGTAATATAGTTTAAAAAAAAAACACAAAGACATAGAAAAAATATTTTATTGAAATAAAAAAAAAAAACACACAACCCTCATTAACCATTTTATTGATAATAAAAAAATAGGCCGTCATCAAAGTAGTCCTGGAATCCGCCGTAGTCCAATAACCGAACCTGTAAGAAAACACATAAGAAAAACGATTAGTAACACATGTGTTAGGCTTAGATACAGGGCCCATGTGTGATACTGTCTGTGGGACTCTGTATCTAAGCCTATCACAACGTAGGCTTAGATACAGGGTCCAGCAGACAGTAATCTTATACAGTATAAGATTACTGTGTGCTGGGGCCCTGTATCTAAACCTACAGTGTGGTAGGCTTATATACAGGGCCCAGCAGACAGGATCATGCATGGGCCATGTATCTAAGCCTACCATGTGATTGGCTTATATACAGGGCCCAGCAGACAGGATCACACATGGGCCATGTATCTAAGCCTACCATGTGATTCGCTTAGATACAGGGCCCAGCAGACAGCATCACACAATCTGTGATCCTGTCTCATCGGCCCCCTAAGCCTGCTACATCGTAGGCTTAGGGGTTGTGCAGTCCCTAAACATTGATGGCCTATCCACAGGATAGGCCATCAATAGCTGATGTGTCTCCCGGGACCCACAAATCAGTTGTTTTGAAGGGGCCGCGGGCCGCGGGCCGCAGCACTCATACGAGAGCTGCTTCCCCTTCATTTCACTACTCGCTCACACTGTGAATCGCCGACATCGATTCACAGTGTGACCGGAATGAAGGGGAGCAGCTCTCGTACGAGTGCTGTGGCCCCTTCAAAACAGCTGATTGGCGGGTCCCGGGAGTCGGACCCCGCCAGTCAGGGCTAATCTTACCTCCCTCTTCAGCCGCGGCGGTAGTTCTGTCGTCTCGATGCTGTGCGCGGCGCATAGCGCTGTGACATCATGCGCTGCGCACAGCGCTTGACATCAGAACCTCCGCTGCGATCCGGAACCAGGAAGGTAAGTACAGTCTGTTACTATAGTAACTTTTTATTGATGTGTTGCGGGGGGCTGTGGGCCCCCTGGCTTCGGGGCCCGGTCGCAATTGCGACCGCTGCGACCCCTATAGCTACGCCAGTGGTCTACCCCCTACCTTGGAATGTGGCTAATTGCCTATGTAACCTGAGTATGTAATACATAACAGGCGGCTAAAATATCATTTTCCTCTTCAGTCCAATTACCTTTGCTCCCTTGAAAAAGAGCTGTAATTCCTAAACCCTTCCTCAAATTAGGATGTGAATACCCTCAAATTAAAGCTGAGAGTCTGCACTTTAAGACCATATTGATTACTTGAACAAAAACAAAAAAGACCCTGGTAGTTGGTGGGCACATTATGAATCCATAGCAACTGGATGCCAACCGGCAAAAAACCCTATTTCCCAACTACCATGAACAAGTTAAATTATAAATCTTTATTAGGCTATACGAAGCAATTAAACAAACCACATATAAAAAATTCAAATGAAGCATGCATGCTGCTAGAGCAGGATATATATAGAGCAATGCTTAATAGATTTATGTAGTAGTAGGCACTTACAGATAAAAGTGCATTAGACGCCAGCAGCTGCAGAACGCTATGGCTACACTAACTGCTAAGTATCGGAGGATCTAGCAACAGAGCATGTAGTTAAAATTCAAAAGATCCGCCCCGTCATGTTTCGCTACATATGTAGCATCCTCCGGGGTTCAGGGGCTAATAACAGCGCGCCGCGGATTTCCTCTTATTAAGTAGGCTAAACGTACTGAACAGGTGGAAATTCCATAAGAAGCAACCAATGAAGACAGTGTGTAGCGTCCATGCCCGCGGGCCGTCGGGTCTACTCACCTCCTGACGCCCGCAGCCATGGATCTGTGAGCACTTCCGCTCCGGTCCACTGTGTCCAGTAGGGTGCGCGTGTACTCTCGTGCCCGCTCTTAAAGGGCCAGTGTGCGCACATGAAGACAATCATCATCAACTCACATGATTTCCTGGACTATAAGAAGGCCCCAGCCCTTCTGATCCTTGCGTGAGCGCTGTTAGTATATCCCAAGTCTGTCTTGCAAATGGTTCCTTAGTGTTTCCCGTTCCAGTTGCTACCCATGCCCTGTTACCTGTTCCTGTATCCTGTGCTGTTTTCTTGTTCCTGTGCCTACTAGTTGGAGTCGTGTCTACTGCACCTGCTGTTGTTTGAAACGTCCTGTGTCATCCGCCACGTCCTGTGCCATCTGCCATGTCCAGTGTGATTCGCCACGTCTGGCGCAACCTGTGGCACCTGCTGTCATCCGAACATCTGGCGTTACCTGCTGCTCCCACCTCAATCTGTGCCAGAGCTGCGGCCACTGTCTGGACTATCCAGGTACACTTGTGCTGCACTTTGTATTGCTGGGCTTCTCAGTTGTTTGGCCAGCTGCTTCCCCACTACGGCGGTGCGGCCTAGTGGGTCCACATACCCACAAACCGTGACAGTACGCTCAGGCCAAGGACCCTGCTGGTCAATCTGAGACCTTGACGACACAAGCCGTGCTGGCCGAGATGCAAGACCTCCAGTCATGGCAAGACCAACTCCTCCTGTAGGTGAATGCCATTGCCCATCGGCTGGTTGCTCGAACCACAGTCGTCACTGCACCCATTCCTGCTGTTCCTCCTGCTACACTTCCTGTCTGTACCAGTGCCGATCCCCTGTGCTTCTTGCCGCTACCTCCACGCTATGACGGAGACCCTAGGACCTGCAGGGGATTTTTGAATCAGTGCCAGATCCACTTCAGACTTCATGTCAGGGCCTTCTCTTCAGATGACGTCAGGATCGCCTTCATCATCTCTCTCCTTACTGGCAAAGCCCTGGCATGGGCAAATCCTCTGTGGGAACATCAGGGACCAGAGACCCATGACTTACAGTGCTTCTTATGGACTTTCCGCTCGATCTTTGAGGAACCCGGGAGAGTTTCTTTGGCTGCTGCATCTTTGCTGACCCTACATCAGGGAGACCTCTCCGTGGGCGAGTATACCATTCAGTTCCGTATCCTGGCTGCTGAATTAACCTGGAACAACGAGGCTTTGGTGGCCACATTCTGTCAGGGACTGTCTTAGGGGAATAAGGACGAACTGGCTGCTCACGATCTGCCATCTACCTTGGACGATCTTGTCCTACTTGCCACCCGGGTTGACATGAGGATCCAGGAGCGTTCCCAAGAGGTTCTCCGGGAGAGAGAACTTCCCAGGGAGGACTTTTGTTCGGTTGGCAGACAGGAGAAGAATTCTACGATGGGGGTCACAGTTCTAAACTGGCTGGGCACCCTGGTGTTCGTAAAACCCGAGACCTGATTGCTCGTCACTTCTGGTGGCCCATGCTACCCAAGGATGTTGTGGACTTTGTCTCTTCTTGCACGGTGTGTGCTTCTAACAATGTTACTCACTCCAAGCCTGCCGGCCTTCTTCAACCTCTGCCTGTACCCAATGCCTCCTGGCAGCACATTGCGATGGACTTTGTCACTGACCTTCCTCCCTCAGCAGGATGCAACACTGTCTGGGTGGTGGTGGACCGGTTCTCGAAGATAGCACATTTTATCCCTCTGACCGGCCTACCTTCTGCTCCCCGACTGGCAAGTCTCTTCACTGAGCACATCTTCCGCTTGCATGGCTTGCCCCTTCACATTGTGTCCGATCGGGGGGTTCAGTTTACCTCGAAATTCTAGAGAGCCCTCTGTAAACTCCTGGATGTGAGATTGGACTTTTCCTCAGCCTATCACCCCCAGACCAATGGGCAAGTCGAGAGGATCAACCAGATCAAGGAGAATTATCTCCGTCACTTCATCTCCTTACAACATGATAACTGGGTACATCTTTTTTCATGGGCCGAGTTCTCGTACAACAACCACACAAGCGAGTCCACCACTTCCACTTTACATTGTGTACAGTCAACATCCTAGATTCCCTCTTCCAGTGTCTACTACTTCTCAGGTACCCGCTGCTGACTCTGCATTTGGGGACTTTCTGCAAATCTGGCAACAGACCCGGTCCTCTATTTTGCTGGCAGCCGATCGCATGAAGCGAAAAGCGGATACAAAGAGAAGAGAGCCGCCTCAGTATCTTCCAGGTACCAAAGTCTGGCTGTCCACACGGAACATTCAGTTGAAGGTGCCTTCATACAAGTTTGCTCCCAGGTTCCGCGGTCCTTTTGAGATTCTGCAACACATTAACCCTGTCTCCTATAAACTGCGGCTGCCTCCTACCCTCAGAATCCCCAACTCCTTTCATGTGTCCCTCCTGAAACCAGTGGTCATGATCCGCTACAGCAAGACTTCCAGTTCCACAATTGCCCCCAGCGATTCTTCTGATGTATTCGAGGTGAGGGAGATCCTGGACTGCAAAAGGGTAGGAGGAAGGACTTTCTATTTGGTGGACTGGAGAGAGTTTGGTCCTGAGGAGAGGTACTGGGAGCCAGAGGAGAACCTCGATGCCCCTGCTCTCGTAAGGAAGTTCCTCTCTCGCTCTGGTCCCAAGAAGAGCAGGCGTAAGAGGGGGGATACTGTAGCGTCCAGGGCCGCGGGCCGTCGGGTCTACTCGCCTTCTGACGCCTGCAGTCATGGATCTGTGAGGTCCCCACCTCCTTCTTAGGCGACGCCAGCGCTCACTTCCGCTCCAGTCCACTGTGTCCCGTAGGGTGCGCACGCACTCTCGTGACCGCTTTTAAAGGGCCAGTGCGCGCACATGAAGACAATCATCATCATCAACTTACATGTACACTATAAGAAGGCAAAAAACCCTATTTCCCAACTACCATGAACAAGTTAAATTATAAATCTTTATTAGGCTATACGAAGCAATTAAACAAACCTCATATAAAAAATTCAAATGAAGAATGCATGCTGCTAGAGAAGGATATATATAGAGCAATGCTTAATAGATTTATGTAGTAGTAGGCACTTACAGATAAATGTCCATTAGATGCCAGCAGCTGCAGAACGCTATGGCTACACTATATAAAAAAATAAAAAATTGGATAGCACTCCTGGTAGAGATGTTGAGGTGCTGTGAGGGTTCGGGTTTGGCAAATCCAAAATAGTCATTCAGCAAATAACCCAAGCACTCAAACGTATGAATGAATAAGATTCGTTTAATTCTTGTATTATTTAATTTTCAGTTTGTTCTTCACTGAAATAAATCTTCACAAAATGTCAGTAATTGCTAACAAGCGATTGTAGATCTTCAGTGATTGCTGACAAGCTCTTAAAGGGCCAGTGCGCGCACATAGTTACATAGTTACATAGTTACATAGTTAGTACGGCTGAAAAAAGACACATGTCCATCAAGTTCAACCAAGGACGGGAAAAGGGAAGGAAACATTTCTACACATAGGAGCTAATATTTTTTTGTTCTAGGAAATTATCTAACCCTTTTTTAAAGCCATCTACTGTCCCTGCTGTGACCAGCTCCTGCGGTAGGCTATTCCATAGATTCACAGTTCTCACTGTAAAGAAGCCTTGTCACCTCTGCAGCTTGAACCTTTTTTTCTCCAGACGGAGGGAGTGCCCCCTTGTTTTTTGAGGGGGTTTTACAAGGAATAGGATTTCACCATATTTTTTGTATGTACCATTAATATATTTATATAAGTTAATCATGTCCCCCCTTAGTCGTCTTTTTTCAAGGCTAAATAGGTTTAATTCTTTCAATCTTTCCTCATAACTTAAATTCTCCATGCCCCTAATTAGCTTCGTTGCTCTTCTTTGTATTTTTTCCAACTCCAGGGCATCCTTTCTATGAACTGGAGCCCAGAACTGAACTGCATATTCTAGATGAGGCTAATGCTTTGTAAAGTGGCAATATTACATCCCTGTCCCGTGAGTCCATGCCTCTTTTTATACACGACAATATCCTGCTGGCCTTTGAAGCAGCTGATTGACACTGTATGCTGTTATTGAGTTTATGATTTACAAGAACACCCAGATCCTTCTCAACAAGTGAATCCGCCAGTGTAGCTCCCCCTAGGACATATGATGCATGCAGGTTGTTGGTACCCAGATGCATAACTTTACATTTATCTACATTAAACTTCATCTGCCAAGACAAACATGAAGACAATCACCTCAAAGGGGAGAGAATAGACATGGACTGCACATTCACTGTATACTATGTTCAATGTGGCTAGGCAAAATATTTAAATATGAACGAGAGGTTCTTTGTAACATTTTGATCAAATTGTATGTAAGCCCACTTGCCACTTCACGGCGACCTCTAAAAGTGGGTCCCTACTCTAGCGGTTGCAGCACCGCATGGCGGCTACCGCCACCGCAGCACCGCTCCTGCAGAGGGAGCAACCCAGGGGCCCAAAAGCACCCATGCCTTCAGACCGTGCCAAGCCTCCTTGGCTCTGGGCCACGTCCCCCCACAAGTGCAGCACTACAGCAACAGACGCCACCACACAGCACCACAACATGTGAACAGATGGAATGAGCTCACCTTGCCATGCGCCGCCAGTGGCCGACTGAGAGTACAAGCAGGAGCAGGAACACTTATGAGGTCATTCCTAAATTAAAATCAGCTGGGCCAAAAGTGTGGAGTGCTGGTACCAAGTAAAACAAAACAACAGAGGGGATAGACTCTGTATCATATCAAAGGGGAGAGAATAGACATGGACCGCACATCCACTGTATACTATGATCAATGCGGCTAGGCAAAATATTTAAATATGAACGAGAGGTTCTTTGTAACATTTTGATCAAATTGTATGCAAGCCCACTTGCCACTTCACGGCGACCTCTAAAAGTGGGTCCCTACTCTAGCGTTTGCAGCACCGCATGTTGTGGTGCTGTATGGTGGTGTCTGTTGCTGTAGTGCTGCACTTGTGGGGGGACGTGGCCCAGAGCCAAGGAGGCTTGGCACGGTCTGAAGGCATGGGTGCTTTTGGGCCCCTGGGTTGCTCCCTCTGCAGGAGCGGTGCTGCGGTGGCGGTAGCCGCCATGCGGTGCTGCAACCGCTAGAGTAGGGACCCACTTTAAAGAGGTCGCCGTGAAGTGGCAAGTGAGCTTATACAGTTTGTTCAAAATGTTTACAAAGAACCTCATGTTCATGTTTCTAAATTATGCCTAGCGGCTCAGATCAACGTATATACTGTGGATTGTGCGGTCCATGTCTAGTTTCTCACAATGCTGATATTGTATAGTCTATCCTCCTCATTTCCTTTGTTTTACTTGGTACCAGCACTCCACGCATTTGAAAAAATACCCAGCTGATTTTAATTCCAGAATGACCTCATAAGTGTTCCTGCTCTCAGTTGGCCACTGGGGGCGCATGGCAAGGTGAGCTCATTCCATCTGTTCACATGTTGTGGTGCTGTATGGTGGTGTCTGTTGCTGTAGTGCTGCACTTGTGGGGGGACGTGGCCCAGAGCAAAGGAGGCTTGGCACGGTCTGAAGGCATGGGTGCTTTTGGGCCCCTGGGTTGCTCCCTCTGCAGGAGCGGTGCTGCGGTGGCGGTAGCCGCCATGCGGTGCTGCAACCGCTAGAGTAGGGACCCACTTTAAAGAGGTCGCCGTGAAGTGGCAAGTGTGCTTATACAGTTTGATCAAAATGTTTACAAAGAACCTCATGTTCATGTTTCTAAATTATGCCTAGTGGCTCAGATCAACGTATATACTGTGGATTGTGCGGTCCATGTCTAGTTTCTCACAATGCTGACATGAAGACAATCACCATCAACTCACATGATTTCCTGGACTATAAGAAGGCCCCAGCCCTTCTGATCCTTGCGTGAGCGCTGTTAGTATATCCCAAGTCTGTCTTGCAAATGGTTCCTTAGTGTTTCCCGTTCCAGTTGTTACCCGTGCCCTGTTACCTGTTCCTGTATCCCGTGCTGTGTTCTTGTTCCTGTGCCTACTAGTTGGAATCTTTTCTACTGCACCTGCTGTTTGCCACGTCCTGTGTCATCCGCCACGTCCTGTGCCACCTGCCACGTCCAGTGTGATGTCTGGCGCAACCTGCAGCACCTGCTATCATCCGCCACGTCTGGCGTTACCTGCTGTTCCCACCTCAATCTCTGCCAGAGCTGCGGCCACTGTCTGGACTATCCAGGTACCCTTGTGCGGGACTTTGTATTGCTGGGGTTCCCTGTTGTTTGGCCAGCTGCCTCCCCACTACGGCGGCGCGGCCTAGTGGGTCCACATACCCACAAACCGGGACACAGTGCAATCGGTCGAGCCCCGTAACGTGTGACAGACGCAGGAGCGGACCAATAAGAATTGCCATTGAGGTAACCAGTGGCAGAACGTCCTTCGCGCATGCGCAAAGGTAAGTATGTGATCGGTGTCTGAGTGTAGAAGTGCCAAGATTCTAAATTATTTTAAACTAACTGTTACAGTGCAAGCGTTAGGACTTAGTGCATAAATGGAAAAACTGACCAACTATCAACTATGCTGGGAAAGAAGACCACAGCAAGAAAACAACGGCACTAATTAAGAGGTACTAAAACAAATTGAATATAAGTATACAACAATAAATAATAAACAATTAACTTATTCCTAATGGATATACCACCATGGAACATATACAAAGAAAGGGGGTAAAAAATTATATTATATATAGAACATAAGGACACCAAGGAAATTGCCCGTCATAATTATATGGTTCAGCTAAAATTGAAGAACAAATAGTAAATAAGTATAAGACATGAATAACGTACTATAAGGTGGTGATGCTGAACAGTGACCAACACCATCGTAAGTGGGCAGAGGATGGTGAGGAGAAGAAGTCAGTATTGACATAGTTATAATTATATCCATATAGGTAACTGTACAAGATATCTGATATGTATATATGTGAATATAAATATTAGGCAAGTATATAGATATTATTAAAAAGTATTAAAGAATGTTAAGGAATATCATAGAAAAGCTGCAAAAGTAAAACCTTCGTTGAGCCCAACAGGGCTTAGAGTGCCCAGGCTTCTAATGCACTTTTACCTTTAAGTGCCTACTACTACATACACCTATTAAGCATTGCTCCTGCTCTAGCAGCGTTCATGGTTCATTTTTATTTATCTATGTGGTTCTTTGTATTGCTTCTTACAGCCTATTAAAGACTTATAATTTAACTTGTTCATAGTAGTTGGGAAATAGGGAGAAACCAGCCAGACACAGGCTTTTAGAACAAGCCAGCAGTTTGATGGCCTCAGGCACTTCCTCATCTGTGAACGGGGCATTTAACCAGGACGAGGCAGTGTCAGATAGGGTTAGGAGATATGAATCAGAGAGCCTTTGATAAACCACAAAATTTGCTCAAGCCATTGATGATTGATATAAGTTTGCTCAGAGTAGGCTCATGCTGTCTCATTTCAGATCTTGGTCCAAAGTAAGGGATCCTTGAGGGATATGGATCTGGTAAGTTGGTTTTCCTTTAGCCTGCGCATTCAGTTTTCTGGCAAACATTGATCCCACTTTATTAGAGTAGGTGTAAAATTTGGCCTCACCCCAACGGTTTGATTTTTCTGCCTTCAATTCTTTAATGCGCAGTATAGAGACCTTGACCTGTGTTAATCAGAGTTTTAGGGACTCTGAAGGATTTAATTGAAACTTCCTATCCAGTCTGGTCAGCTTGGTCAACAGTTGAGATACATACGCATGTTGCCGTTTCTTATGACAGAGCCCAGTTGGATCTAATCACTGACTTATACACAAACCCAATAGACCCAGGGGTAGGTCTCAGTGAAGGCGTTAATGTCAAAATAAGTTTTCAAGTGAGACTGCAAGGGAGTGAAAATGTGAAACTGAGAGAGTAGAGCATTATTCCGTTTCTAGGAGAGCCCCTGTGGTGAGGAGTGTGAAGCTAGAGAAATCTTGTGGATAGAATGATCTGACCACAGGCATGGCTAATGCCTAGAGAGTTGACATCAAAAGGATAATTAGGAAGTGAGTAAAAAAAGTTTATATGAGAGAAGCTGTCATGACGGGCAAAATAAAAAGAATATTCCCTGTCCAGTGGATGATCTTGCCTCCATTGTTTAGTTAACCCAAATTGCTTCATGCACCTAATAAAGCTTCAGGGCCTGTGGGGTAAGAACACTATTGGAGCGCCTGTCCCATTGGGAGTTCAGGACTGTGTTAAAATTGTCCCTTTAAAATAATATATGTGAACATATTCAGGGTTTTGAACGTATTATTGCGACCTTAGAAAACAAAGTTCCTCGGTAAGGGGCTGTTTGGTCACAACTGCAGGACTCCTCCTTCTGAGTGAGCCCCCTTGAGTGAGGGGTTCTAGTCTACATAGAGATTTTCTGGTATCTAGCTTTTTTCCTTTCTTGTCTGTTTTTGCAAATCTCTTTTTTATTCATTTGTAACACAAGAGAACAAAGGAGAAGATCAAATACTCAATACAGATATATATAGCCAAAGAAAAATGGCAGGTAAATCAAGAAGGCGCACAGGCCTTGACATAAAACCTAGTACCAAGGAGTACTGTTTTATCTTTTGTTATACATACAATATAAACATTCAACTATTTACAAGTTCTTATTTGAAATTATTCACAAAGCAAATGGATCTGAGACAAAGCGAAATGATAGAGCATTCTAAAGCATGTAACCCTCATATCTTATAAGTATGATGCAGTAACTAATAGTTAATCTCGAGGAGTGGGGTGCTATAGAATTGCAATAGGTAGTTGTTTCTTAAAGGTGAGCCAAGGGAGCCAAAGTTTCGAAAAATTGAGGTGACTGCGCAATTCCCAACTCAGAAGTTCTTCCATTCCACATATCATAACTACTTTTTCTACCCAGGCTTGTACCGTGGGGGAGAACCAAAAGAGAAGGATTGACGCTGGGAAACTAGGAAGTAGTGAATATACAAAAAATACTTTATTAACAATAATAGCACATATAAAAAGAATCCAAAAAAACACAGTAAAAACAGGGATCTTTGGCTGATGAATTAAGTCAGACCATATAGCTATGCAAAAGACAGGTAGATAGAATGCATGTGCGTCCTTTGAATAATGTAGTGGATGTGTGTAGGCATCCGTTGATGACAGTCTGTACAAAAAGTAGTTCAATTAAATGCATATATGAATATGAAGTACAACAGACTACATAAAAGTATATCAGATTGTTTTTGTGGTCATAAGAAAACAGATATGACAACACGGTTGCCAATAAACATAATGAGTACAAAGGATCGAAAACATGCAAAACAAAATCAATAACAAGGTAAGTGAAAATTTTCAAAGAGTCAATGAGGTCTCACATACCCATGGTGACTGAGCAGAGTAAGTGCAGCCAAAGTCTACCCCAATGCGCGTTTCGGCGCTGATGCCTTCGTCTGGGGGTGGAGACGAAGGCATCAGCGCCGAAACGCGCGTTGGGGTGGACTTTGGCTGCACTTACTCTGCTCAGTCACCATGGGTATGTGAGACCTCATTGACTCTTTGAAAATTTTCACTTACCTTGTTATTGATTTTGTTTTGCATGTTTTCGATCCTTTGTACTCATTATGTTTATTGGCATCCGTGTTGTCATATCTGTTTTCTTATGACCACAAAAACAATCTGATATACTTTTATGTAGTCTGTTGTACTTCATATTCATATATGCATTTAATTGAACTACTTTTTGTACAGACTGTCATCAACGGATGCCTACACACATCCACTACATGATTCAAAGGACGCACATGCATTCTATCTACCTGTCTTTTGCATAGCTATATGGTCTGACTTAATTCATCAGCCAAAGATCCCTGTTATTACTGTGGTTTTTTGGATTCTTTTTATATGTGCTATTATTGTTAATAAAGTATTTTTTGTATATTCACTACTTCCTAGTTTCCCAGCGTCAATCCTTCTCTTTTGGTTCTCTATTGCATTTTTTGATGCTGTTAGGGTTTTACACCCTGAAATCGACCTATTGGTCTACACATATTTTTTTGTGCGATTTGTCTTGGACCTTTGGGTATGCAGATTTCTGTTGTTTTCCTTTTTGGATCGGTTATATATATTTGTACCGTGGGGGGTTCCTTAGATTTCCAATGCAACAGAATGAGTAACTTAGCTGCCGTGATAAGTTGTGTCAGTAAGTTGTGACGATTGGGCCGGAATTCTGCAGAGGTAGCCACAGAAGAATCAAAAAGGGGGAGAAGGTTACATGTTGGTTAGTGATTCGAGAGCACAACATCTCTATTAGTTTCCAGAAAGGCTGTATGCGGGAGCAGTACCACCATATATGAGAAATAGAACCGCTGTGGTCCTCACATCGACAACATCTATTCATTATAGTAGTGGCAATTGTATGCAAAAAGGCTGGAATTCTGTACCCTCTTGTCTGTTTTTATTATGCTATTTAACTTATGCTGTTTAATGTTATTTTCTTATTTTCCCCTCCTTCCCTCCTCCATTTGTAATAATTTATTTATTTATTTTTCTCCTCTACCCTCCCCCTGAATTTGACTTTGATATGCTGAGGCACTCCGTTGTCCTAGATGACTGTATACTATCCTTTTTTTATTTGTAGTCTCCTTTTTATGTAAATCTTACACTTTTCCTCCATTCTGGACTTTATAGAAAATTAATAAAAATTTTGTTAGAAGTTGACTGTGGTGTAGAAAATTTGTGAAAAATTGGTTAAAATGGGACAGGTTGAGGGTATAAAGTGTGAATAGACATCGCATCCTGGTTGGAGGCAATGTCTATTCACTCTCAAGACACTTCGGTAAAGTTACTGTGGGTGTATGTGACAGCACAGGGTGATCTCGCGAGATCACGCTGTGCTGTGTGAACAGATGGAAATGAATGGAGAGAAGTGTATGACGCTGATTGGTCAGCATCAGAATCTTCTCTTTACAATGCCCACTTGATCAAAAGTTAAAAACCGCCCAGTTGGGCATTCGGAAACTAATTAGCATAAATCTAAAATTGTTCATAACTTGCTCAAAAATTATCGTTTTTCAAAATAAAAACCACTGTTGTTACAGCGCCTATCGGATTAGGTAGGAGATAGGGCATTTATAAACTGGTGAAAGAGCCTCTTTAAAAATGCCACTGGATGGCTGCTTGGTTAGAAGGGAAAGCAGGATTTCAGCAGATTGAATCCTGGGTTGAGGAGCTTCCTGACATTGCTTCCTTCCAGCGCTGAGTTCAGACTAAGCCCCCTTCTCAATTTTTGACGGCCTTTACTAATAGCATTTTTGGATAATTCTTGTCATCCCTCCTATATCACAATATCCCCCACCCACTAATATACCTCTGCCTAATTGGCATAAATAAATGTATCTATGATTTTTTTTCTAATCTCAAAGGCCAAATAAAAAATAAATAAATAAATGGTTGACTTGTATCTTGATTATATTTGAGATTTCGGTTATATCTTAAAATCACACTTCATTCTTCGGTTATAATGCTTTTGATTTCCATAGAATTAACAAGATATTTCTCAAGTTAAAATGTTGAACTGCTTTTTGAAACTCCTTGTTTCTCAATGAGTATATTAAAGGGTTTAACAAGGGTGTTACCACAGAATAAACCACTGAGACCACTTTATCATTATTGAGATCGTACTTAGACCTAGGTCTTATGTACATAAAGATCACGGTGCCGTAAAACATGGACACCACAGTCAAGTGAGACACACAGGTAGAAAATGCTTTTCTTTGGCCTCTTAAAGATTTTAAGATGGTAAAAATAATACAAATATAAGAGGCCATGGTAAGGAAAAAGCATGTCAGCACAAGACTCAAGCAGGGTGTCAAAGATAAGAGTATTATATTAGCTGCATTTGTTCTTATGCACGAAAGTTTAACAATTGGGGTATAATCACAAAAGAAATGATTTATTTGGTTAGCCCCACAAAATGGTAAACTGGAAACAAAAGTAATTGTCAGTATTGGGGCTGCAAATCCAGATGCATAACATGAAAGTATTAACTGTAAACACATTTTTGTTGTCATTAGAGACGAGTATCTCAGTGGATAACAGATAGCAAGATAGCGATCTCCAGCCATCATAGTTAAGAGAAAACATTCAGAACAGCCAAGCGAAAAGAAAACATATAACTGAGTCATGCAGCCCTCAAAAGAGATGTTTTTGGATTTAACTAAAAAAATTGATAACATGTTCGGTGTTGTAACAGAAACATAGCAGATTTCAAGTATAGAAAGGCTGGCAATGAAGATGTACATAGGCGTGTGAAGGTTGGGGATTTCTTTTACTATCATGATGATAAGAAAGTTTGTTATGATTGTCAATATATAAACTATTAAAAATATTGCAAAAAATACAATATGCAGATTGTGAGCCGTAGAAAACCCTACAAATATAAAATCAGGCCTGGTGGTTAGGTTGACCATCCATTCATTTGATGACATCTGAAATATTAAATATAATATATTTTTAGAAAACTCATTTTTTTTAGATAGATTTTTGGCAAAACAATATTTACTAGGGTAGGTTGAATATTTAATTGTTGGAGCTTGAATAAATTCTGAAAGTTTTGATGGGGTAGTTAATCAGATTACAGGTCCAGGTACTTTCGAGTAAAACTCATGATCCATCGTTACACAGCATCCAAAGGTAAATTATCTCAAAATATTCAGCTTTTTACATTAAGAATTCTTGTGAGTGATTATACCATCTCCTTTCTCCTCCACTTTGAACCTGCTAAAGAAGCCGTCCAACTTCTGAGTAGGTCAGATTATGCATCTGTCCCTTGTCAATTGTACAAAGATCCAACTTCAGTGGTCTTTTGGTTTGAGATTTTGTTCTGTAGAGTGCAAAGGGGTCAGGGGACAAAGTCAGAAGGCAAAACCGGTTGGGTGTGGTAGAAGGACATTGATGCAGACACAAGGTTTGAAGTGCTGAGGCTGTTTTATTTATGGATCAAGTGAGTGCAATTAAGGATTTTTATCAACTGATTGGTGACTAATGACGAGTATGCTCATCAAGAGCTGCAGGCAGTAGCTGCATCAGGATGAGCTTGCTCATCTTGTTCATCGCACTGGCACTGATCTAATGTGAGAGATAAGAGAAGCCTCCATCGTTAAACTCTAAGATCTCATTGCTGATTGTGGCATAAAAAGGTGGAGTCTCAGGGTGTGACGAGCCCCCTTTTATCCTGATACAGGGAATCCTTATGATGTAATCAGGGTCAGTACCTTGTATGGGCAGACAGCCCGGGGTCCATTGAAGGACCACAGAACTTTCTGACCATATCACCTGTTGTTAGGGCATACTTAGTACACAGGCATATATATACATAGTATATCAGGATGAAAAATCCACATATGGAATAAAAAAAAGTAATGTTAAAAGAATCTGTAAAAAAAAAACACAAAAAAACCAAAGCATACAAATGTATTTCTTACACTAAATAAACTTTATTAAATATAAGACCCTAAACATAAATTAATATAAACTTATTTGCTATCCTCATGACCATGATAAACCTGCACAATAAATGTGTAACATAATTTATAATGATTGGTGTCTGGCGTAAAAAAGAAATTATAAAAACTGCAGCAGAATTGCTGTTTTTCTGAATTTTGGCAAAGTAAAAATTTATAAAAATTAAATGCTAATGCATATGTATAAGAAATGGCACATACATAATGTACAATTTGTTTCACAAAAAACAATGGCTTGTACAGCTCTGTCAACCAAAAAATAAAATAGTTATGACCATCGGAATATAAAGAAACAAAATAAAAAAAATTCACGTCCTCATAACCAACATTTGACTGGTCCTCAGGGGTTTAAGATATCTTGGGGTAGATATAACTGAAAAACAATGGATGCGGGATCCAACCTTCTCAGAAATTTGATACCCTGTGTGAAGGGGTGGGGCGTGTAGCAGGTTCAAAATAGAGGAAAACGTATAATCAGAAATGCTTCATTAATGTGAAGAGCAAAGCGGTTACATTTCAGGGAAACTTTTCTTTTGACTCCTGTGTAACCACCGATCAAGAGTTTTATCCAAACCACGTGATCGTCGGCTGCCCTCCAAAAATAGCAGAGTTGATGGATCTAAGCAGACCAGGATCAGCTCTGCCAGCGACTGCTATTTCCACAGGGGTTCCTATGGATATCCTAGTTACAGTGGAAAACTGCATAATAATAATAAAGTGAGATCTTTCATGACATCTTGGAGGACATATTATGTATAAAAAAATACATACACAGCCCATGTCAACCCAAACTGTCACTATATATGCCTGGATCAGCCAAGACTTTACATATCACAAATAAAAATAACCAAAACCAAATGTATGATTTATTTTAGTGTGTGAGTTTTGAAATCTGAAACATAAAGAACTAAAATTTTTATAAAAAAATATGTTTTAATTTAGAATTTACCACTAATAAAACTAGAAAAGGGAAAAAAAAATTCTTACTATACAAACATTATGAATAGACAACCCTATGTGTCACAAAAAAAATTATATTCCCACGTGAGCAAAATTGCCAAAAAAATGTTTGGTGATTTAGGACCAAAACACTCTGGTCGTTAAAGAGTTAAAAATATGGAATATAAAAAAAAAACCTGTGTCATAAAGACCATGTGTAAGGGCATGGCCCCACGTGGCGGTTTTCCTCCGCAGCTGTCCGCATCAATGCCGCACAGAATCTGCGTTGCAGATTCTGCTGCGGATCTGCCCAAAATGTGCAGTAAATTGATGCGGACTAGCTGCTGCGTACTGCGGTAAAAGTGCTTCCCTTCTCTCTATCAGTGCAGGATAGAGAGAAGGTACAGCACTTTCCCTAGTGAAAGTAAAAGAATTTCATACTTACCGGCCGTTGTCTTGGTGACGCGTCCCTCTTTCGGCATCCAGCCCGACCTCCCTGGATGACGCGGCAGTCCATGTGACCGCTGCAGCCTGTGATTGGCTGCAGCCGTCACTTAGACTGAAATGTCATCCTGGGAAGCCGGACTGGAGACAGAAGCAGGGAGTTCTCGGTAAGTATGAACTTCAATTTTTTTGACAGGTTGCTGTATATTGGGATCGGTAGTCACTGTCCAGGGTGCAGAAACAGTTACTGCCGATCGCTTAACTCTTTCAGCACCCTGGACAGTGACTATTTACTGACGTCTCCTAGCAACGCTCCCGTAATTACGGGAGCCCCATTGACTTCCTCAGTCTGGCTGTAGACCTAGAAATACATAGGTCCAGCCAGAATGAAGAAATGTCATGTCAAAAAAGCAAGACGCATCCGCAGCACACATAACATGTGCATGACATCTGCAGACTTCATTGCGGAATTTAGAATCTCCATTGAAGTCAATGGAGAACTTCCGCAATGAGTCCGCAACCAGTCCGCAACATCCATTGTATGCTGCGGACACCAAATTCCGCACCGCAGCCTATGCTCCGCAGCGGAATTTTCAGCCTCGTCTAAACGAAGCCTACTAAAAAGAAGTGGAAGGCAATGGAGAAATGGCTCCGCTGCGGATTAACGCTGCGGAGTGTCCGCAGCGGAATTCAAGAGCAATTCCGCCACGTGTGGCTTTGCCCTAATACTGGCTGAACCCTTGTTTTGTACAGGGATGCCTTTGTCCCACCAAACAAACAGTCTGTGAACACAATAAAGTGATAAACAAGAAGGAGCAACTAATCCCCTGCAAATGATCAAATTTTCAAGCACCTACGTACCTCCAATCTGTGGCATGTGGGAGAGGCATTAAAGCCAGATTAAAAGCTATTTTTTTAGCCACAAAAAAAAACAAAAATCGTATCAAGTGGTGTGGGATGATTCACATCATGCCAGTTATCGGCTACTTGCCGCAAACTGTACAGAATACTTGAACTGAGAGACCTTGGTTTATCACTCCGGCAGATCACAACGCACCTAGGCCGAGATGTCAGCACTGCTCAACGTTGCGTGTCCTGGAGGTTCGGAGAACAACAACGAATGGGAATGAAAGCAAGAGGTGCGCAGAGGTAAGCCTCTGCACGGACGGATCTAACGGGAATAATGGCACATAGTGATCCATTATGTACTGCAGGTGAAATTGGACATCACATTCCAAGCCTGGGGCAGCAACCATCAGAAGACGTTTGCACGACATTGGGCTACGAACGAGATGTCTAGCTACAGCTGTTCCATTGACCACATGCCACCGCTCTTAAAGACTATCATAGTGCACAGCAAGACGGCAATGGAGGCTGGTATGGAGGTTTATCCTATTTTGTTGTAGAAGAGACCTAAGTAGTCTTGAAAACTTGCTGTTTAACATATTTTCTTTTTGCTAAGTCCATGTAACATAGAAAAAATGGCAACTCATCTGCTTAGTGCATGGCTTCATGAGGAATTTTCATCCATAGGAATATAAAAGGTAAAAGGAGGTAATAGCCAGCACACAGATAGTTTTCCAGTTAAAAAAAATCTTCCTTTATTAATAACAAGACTTCATAGAAACAACAGACAATATAACGTCCACCTCTGGGGCCCTTAATCATAGCATGGTAGATACAGACTCAGCAAGCATTATATAGGTAGGCAGATAAACACATGTTCACATATGCATGCCTACTTCACACTTAAAACCAAATTAAATGCTACATGTGTACACCTTTGAAATCGTTTTTTTTATTTATTTATATATAAAAAGGTGTATCAGTGTGTTTGGGGCAACTTTCAAAATACTTTTTATTAAAAATTATTTTTACTTTTTGAGATACAGCTGCTTTGTATTCTGTGTACAGAGCAGTTGTATCATGCGCTAAGACCTGAATCCGTCAGGTATGCGGACCTGACGGGTTCAGTATCAGCGTGTCCTGCGTGATCCACCTGCAATCCATTACATCTCAGTTATACACTTAGATGTGATCGATAGTAGCTAACATGGAAAATTATACAATCACTTTTATAAACCACATTATGTATTACAATTAATAAAACTATTTATATTATGTATCTTGCTATCAATAACTGAGGTTAGACTATGAGTTTGTTGAGCATATTGACAACCCATGCAGATGTTTCCTCTGCATTTGTAAAAAACCTCTGCAGCTTAGCCATGAACCAGGTTTTACACTTTATTTGACTAAACTAGGGGATAACAAACTGCCCAATGTGGGACCCTACATGTAGAAAATTTACACTTCTGCTGTAGGATATGGCGCATCGAGTCATCTTCATACAGCATGGGCAAATATTTAGAAACAAGTACCAGGACAGGACAACTAATATCATTGTTCTTGTCCTTTTGTTTAACATAAGATCAGGACGGTTTTTATTTTTACGAATATTGATGATCCTATTAAGGGACCATTTGGATATTTACATGCGCTTAATCTAGAGGAAATATTGTGAAACTCCGCCTCAAAGGACGAATTATATGAACAATTTTGTCTAGTCCGCAACATTTCTCCTATTGCAACTCCCCTAATAGTATGGGGTGGATCACATGAGTCCCAATGCAAAATTGCATTACCGGCGGTTGACTTGCGGTAAGTACTAGTGTGAACAGTGTTTTGATTTAACATGGAACAAATATTAAAATAAAGAAAAGTAACAATCTCTGCTACATTGGTATGTAAAAAAGAAACCAAAAGGTGTATTATTGAGATAGTCAATAATGTCCGGTATGGCCGCCACAACAGACGGCCATGTAATAAAGACATCATCTATGTAGCAACCATACCAGACCAAACACTGAGAAAAAGGTTTGGTAGACGTAAATTTGTAATTCTCTTCCCACCATGCAACGTACAGGTTTCGGCCCCATCGCCGCCATTTCTTTTTGTTAGCCATTAAAAGGTATCATATCTGCAATACTATTTTGGTTCGCTTACTGAGAGCAATAAAACATTTTTCAACTGGCTAACAAAACTTTTCTTTCTTTTGACATCATCTCACAGAAAATGTAAGATGCATAATTTTAGCAGTAAGACTTTAAACAGCAATACTAATATGCTATACCATTGCCTCAAAAACATGAGCCAGTGAAGCTAACTTATTTGTAAGTTAAAACAGAACACTGGGAAAGATAACTAATATTGAAAAATGTACCTTGACATTTGAGTTCTTAGTTTATTTGCCAGTCAAAGCTATTAATGGTTTTCTGTCCGACTCATGTCACAAATGTATATCTTGAAGAAAACTTGACAGAAATTCTGAAAATATAATCTATATGTAAAAAAAAATGCATCTGAACCAATTTGTGCGATATATAATATCCCTTACCAAGATTACATATAAGTTATGTCACATAACTAACTATAAGTCATTGCAGTGCTAAAAAGTAATAGCACTTCAACTTACTTGTGAATAATTTTATCCCGTGCTGTGTATTGTCTTGAAATTCAGGTCTTTAATTTGATAGTAATATTATATAAAGATATGACAGAAGATAAAATAGATTCTTTTTTTATAAGAAATGTGCTCTTTATATTTGCACGTATCATGTAATTATCTCCCTAAACAGTTTTTGTTCTTGTTTTTTTTTTCTCCAGAGTCGCTTGATGTGCAATGCTGGTGTAATAATTATATATAATTGGTTTGTAATAGGTTGGTCATGTTACATTATAAATCTTAGGTTGATACATTAAGGGTACTGCCAATATTGTACCAGTTATTCTCAATTATTTAATAATTATTTAACCTTTTTCAATTAATTCAGTAATATAAGCAACCAGAGCAGGGCAATATGTAGGGAGAGTAGGCACTTTCATTACACTTATATTTTTGGTAGAAGCGCTCACACTCCACTCCTGCCAAGCACAAAGAGGCAAACAATTATTAACAGACAATCATTCCTTATGATCATAAAGTTGTGTTGTCAAACTATAGCAGCCCCTTCTTGCATTGATAATGGTGCTTAAATCAGGAAGCGACAGTTAGGGCATGTTCAGACGTGGCGGAATTCTGCAGACACTGTCCACATCAATGCCGCACATAATCTGCGCTGCAGATTCCGTTGCGCCTTTGCCTAAAATGTGCAGTAAATTGCTGCGGATTAGTCGTTGCGTATTCAAGTGAAGAGTACACCCTGCTCTCTTTTAAACCATTCCATCTCAGTTTGGGTATAGACCTCGAAACACATAGGTCCAGCTAGAATGATGAAATATCCTGTTCGTGAAACCAATCCGCAATGCAACACACATAACATCTGCGGATTTCATTGCGTAATTTTGCAACTCCATTGAAGTCAATGGAGAAATTCCGCCACAAGTACGCATCAAGTCCGCAACAGCCAATGTATGCTGCGGACACCAAATTCCGCACCGCAGCCGATGGTCCGCAGCGGAGTTGTCCGCAACATCTGCACGAAGAGAACTAAAAAGGTGCGGAAACCAATGGACAGAATGTCTGCTGCCGATTTCCAGTGTGGACTGTCCGCAATGGAATTCCAGAGCAATTCCGCCATGTGTGAACGTGTCCTTTTAAGGACATGGTGTATTATTGGCTGTTCACATGTGCCTTTTTGTCTTTTTATGTCGGAGTAAGGGCCCTTTTACACCTGCCAAATATCGGGAAACAAGCATTCCCATTAAATGTCCTGTGTAAACAGGGCAACGATCAGCTGATGCAGGTGCAAACACTCGTTCATCGGCTGATTGTTTTAAATGACCAAAATATTATCTTTGTCGGCAGCACATCTTCACATGTAATAAAGGAGATATGCTGCCGACATGATAGAAATGTATGGGGATGAGTGATTGTAGTAATGATCGATCGTCCCCATACTAGCTCCTTGTGAAAGGAGCAAATGAGCGCCGATCAATTAGCTGTCTCGTTGATCGGCGCTTGTTTACACGGCCCGCGTCGGGCCGTGTAAAAGTAAGCTAGCATAAGAGTGGGCGGCATGTCTAGATTGAAACGTTATATAGACACAATTGCTGGTACACTTAACCGGTTAGTGACCGCCCCATAGTGTATTTACGGCGGCCACAAACGGGCTTTATTTCGATGCAATAGCCTTTTTACGGCGCTGCATCGGAATAAGTAAACACAGCAGGAAGCTGTCAAACCTCCCTGTTCTCAGCTACCAGAGATAGCTAAGGGCTGGGGGCATCCCTGCTCGTACGGGTGAGATCGATATTAGTATCGATCTCACCCGTTTAACCCCTCAGATGCTGCGCTCAATAGCGTGCGTCGCATCTGAGTGGTTTTGGAGAAAGGGAGGGAGCTCCCTCTCATCCCACCGGCACCCGGCCGAGTGTCTGTGTCTCCGATGGCAGCCGTGGGCCTCTGGCATGACCTAGCAGATGCCTGTAGATTTTACACGGACAGGCATAAAACACTGCAACACAGAAGTATTGCAGTGTATTATAAATGTGATTGGATAATCACATCGTGAAGTCCCTTAGTGGGACTAGTAAAAAAGTAAAAAAAAACTTTAATGAAAAGTAAAAAAAAATAATATGAAAAACCCACTTTTCCCCCTTACAAACTTTATTATTAACAAACAAAATAAAGTAAAAAAGTTACACACATTTGGTATCGCCGCGTCCGTAACGACCCCAACTATAAACTTATTACATTATTTAACCCGCACGGTGAACGTCGTATAAAATAAAATTAAAAAACCATGCAAAAATTACTGTTTTCTTTGAATCCAGCCTTAAAAAAAATGTGATAAAAAGTGATCAAAAAGTCGCATCTACTCCAAAATGGTACCGATAAAAACTACAAGTCGTCCCGCAAAAAACTGCATAGGCGAAAAAATTATAAAGTTATGGCTCTTCAAATATGGAGACACAAAAACAAATAGTTTTGAAAAAAAAGTGTTTTCACTGTGTAAATGTAGCAAAACATACAAAACGATACAAATTTGATATCGTTGCAATCGCAAAAACCCACTGAATAAAGTTATTGTGTTATTTATACCACACGGTAAACGGCGTAAATTTATGATGCAGGAAAGCGTGGCAATATTGCAAGTTTTTTTCTATTCCCCCCAAAAAAAGTTAAGAAAAGTTAATCAATAAATTCTATGTACCCCAAAATGGTGCTATTAAAAATTACAACTTGTCCCGTAAAAAACAATACCTTATACAGCTATATCGACGCAAAAATAAAAACATTATAGCTCTTTGAATGAGACGATGGAAAAACGTAAAAAATGGCTTGGTCATTAAGGTCTAAAATAGGCTGGTCATTAAGGGGTTAACCCGTTCCCACTCCTGGACGTACTATTAGGTCATGGTAACTGCATCTTTCGCGCTCCATAACATAATAGTACGTCACGGGAGGAACGGCCATTTCGGCCGTCCTCCCGACACACACAGGAACAGTGACAGCTGCTGTCTCATACAGGTAGTGCAGTGTATTAGAATTGTGATCAGGACCTCCTGCCCTCAAGTTCCCTAGTGGGACAAAGTAAAAAAGTAAAAAAAAGCTGTGTAAAAAAAAAAAGTTTGAAAAGTAATAAAAAGTAAAAATCCCCCTTTTTCCCTTATCAGTCCTTTATTATTAATAAAGATAAATAAATACACAACTAAACTATAGATAATTGGTATTGCCGCGTCCATAACGGCCTGAACTACAAAAGTTTTTTGTTATCTATCCCGCGCGGTGAACGCCATAAAAGAAAATAATAATAAACCGTACCAGAATCACAATTTTTGGGTCACTTCACCTCCCAAAAAATGGAATAAAAAGAGATCAAAAAGTCGCATGTACCTAAAAATGGTACTGATCGAAACTACAGTTTGTTACGCAAAAAACAAGTCCTCATCCGGCTTTCTTGATGGAAAAATAAAAAAGTTATGGCTCTTAGAATAAGGCAACACAAAAAGTAAATGAATTTTTATAAAAAGTATTTTATTGTGCAAACGCCATAAAACATTAAAAAACTATAAACATACGGTATCGCCGTAATCGTATCGCTCCGCAAAATAAATTGAATGTCATTTATAGCGCACGGTGAATGCTGTAAAAAAAAATAGAATAAAAAACAATAGTAGAATTGCTGTTTTTTAGTCACCACGCCTCTTAACCGCTTCCCGACCGCCCACTGTATATTCACGTCGGCGCTTGCTGGGCTCTGTGCAGCGCCGACGTGAATTCACGGTGGGTGTTAAAAGCGCGATCCGGGTGTCTCAGAGTAGTGCTGACACCCGGATCGCGCTGTTATCACCTGCCTCTGGTCCCGGAGATATGATCGGGACCTGATTAGTTCAGGTCCCGGTCATGTGATCGCAGGGAAAGTTTGTTGTAGCAACGAACTGGAAAGTTTGTTGCTATAACAAACTGGAAAGTTTGTTGCTACAACAAACTTTCCCGGGGACCGATTGCAGGTGCTGCAGTCGGTTATAAGGCAGAACCGGGGGCCATATATCAGCCCCCGGGTCTGCAATGCACGACAGCCTATGAGAACCAGCCGGATGCTGGTTCTCATAAGCTTCCTGTCAGTGTGACTCCCAGCGTCACACTGACAGTTTATAATACGTTACACTACCTAGGTAGTGTAATGTATTATAGCAGCGATCAGTGCTGCCAATCTTCAAGTAAAAAGTAAAAAAGTAAAGTAATAAAAATGTTTTATAAAAGTTACAAAAACAAAAAATGCTTTTTTTCCTATAATAAGTCTTTTATTATAGGAAAGAAATGAAAATGTTAAAAAAAGTACACATATTTGGTATCACCGCGTTCGTAACGACCCAAACTATAAAACTATAATATTATTTTTCCCGCACGGTGAACAGCGCAAAAAAAATAATTAAAAAACCATGTCAGAATCACTATTTTTTGGTCATCAACCTTCCCAAAATATAGAATAAAAAGTGATCAAAAAGTCGCATGTACCCCAAAATAGTACCAATAAAAACTACAACCCGTCCCGCAAAAAACAAGCCCTTACACCGCTTTTTTGACTGAAAAATAAAAAAATTATGGCTCTCAGAATATGGTGACACAAAAAATAAATCATTTTATCGAAAAGTGATTTTATTGCGCAATCGCCACAAAACATAAAAAACCTATATACATATGGTATCGTCGTAATCGTACCGACCCGCAGAATAAGGTAAAATGTCATTTATAGCGCACGGTGAAAACTGTAAAAAAAAAATACAAAAAACATTGTCAGAATTTATGTTTCTTTGTCACTTTGCTTGCCAAAAAAATCTAATAAAAAGTCATAAAAAAAAATCACATGTACCCTAAAATGGTACCAATGATACATGGTACAAATTCTCCCGCAACAAATAAGTCCTCACACAGCTCCGTTGGAGAAAAAATAAAAAAGTTCTGGCTCTCAGAATATGGCGATGCAAAATGTGCAGAGTGTTCCAAAAGCGGATAAGATCGGGCACCATTTATCAGTGCGACACCGGCCACATATCTGCGAATTATTATTTATTTACCCCATTATTATACCCTCTTATTATGCCTGGATGTACACAGATTACACATACCCCCACATTATAAATTGAAATACCAGCAAAACCCCAAACAGAACAGTTACCAAGCAAAATCTGCGCTCCAAAAGCCAAATGGTGTTCCCTCCCTTCTGAACCCCACAGCGTGCCCAAGCACCAGCTGACGTCCACATATATGATATTTTATATCTGGGAGAACCCGCTCAACATTGTATGAGGTATTTGTCTTCAGTGGCACAAACTGGGCACAATATATTGTGCATTAAAATGGCATATCAGTGGAAAATTTTAATTTTCAATTTGCACCATCCGCTGCGCATTAACGCCTTCGCGCACCACGACTTAATAGCATGTCGTAGTGCGAGGGGTTATATATTGAGCGGGCTCACGCGCTGCGCCCGCTCCATATTCTGCAGGTGTCAGCTGTGTATTACAGCTAGTTTCCAAAATGGGGTCACTTTTAAGGGGTTTCCTCTGTACTGGTACCTCAGAAGCTCTGCAAATGTGACATGGCACTCAGAAACCAATCCAGCAAAATCTACATACCAAATAGTGCTCCTGCCATTCTGAGCCCTGCCGTTTGTCCAACCAGCAGTTTATAACCACATGTGGGGTGTTGCCGTAATTGGGAGAAATTGCTTTACAAATGTTGGGGTGCTTTTTCTCCTTTATTCTTTGTCAAAATTAAAAATTCGGACCTTTTATAGGAAAAATGTGATTTTCAATTGCACAGCCTAATTCCCAAAAATTCAGCAAAAAAATATTGGGATCTAAATGCCCACTATACCCCTCGATAAGTTCCTTGAAGGGTGTAGTTTGCCAAATATGGTCACTTTTGGGGGCTTTCCACTGTTTTGGCATCACAAGGCCTCTTCAAACCGAACATGGGGCCTAATAAAAAGGAGGCCTCAAAATTCACTACGTGATCCTTTGCTTCGGAGTCCGGTGCTTCAGTCCATTACCACACTACGGCCACATGTGGGACATTTCTCCAAAGTGCAGAATCTGGGCAATAAGTATTGAGTGCTTGTCTCTGGTAAAACCTTCTGTTTTACAAAAAAAATGGAATAAAAAGGATTTTCTAACAAAAAAAATTAATTTGTAAATTTCACCTCTACTTTGCTTTAAATTTCTGTGAAACACCTAAAGGGTTAATAAACTTTCTAAATGCTGTTTTGAATACTTTGAGGGTGTTTAGTTTCTAAAATAGGGTGTTTGATAGGGGTTTCTAATATAAAGGGACCCTTAAAGCCACTTCAGAACTAAACTGATATCTAAAAAAAGAAGCTTTTGAAATTTTATTCAAAATATGAGAACGTGCTGCTTATGCTGTAAGCCTTGTAATGTCCTAGAAAAAAAAATTATGCCAACATATAGTAGACATATAGGAAATGTGAACTAGTAACTATTTTGGGTGGTATAACCCTCTGTCTTACAAGCAGATGCATTAAAATTCAGAAAAATTCTATTTTTTTCATATTTTCCCTAAATTTTGTTATTTTTTACAAATAAACACTGAATATATTGTCCAAATTTTACCACTAACATAAAGGCCAATGTCTCACGAGAAAACAATCTCAGAATCGCTTGGATAGGCGTAAGCATTCCGAAGTTATTGCTACATAAAGTGAAATATGTCAGATTTGACCCCTTAAGGACGCAGCCCAAAACTAGTCTGCGTATTAAGGGGTTAATGGTGCCCATTGGTACCAATGACAAGTCAATGGGAGACTAAAGGTCCTTCAAAATTATTTCAGAGAACTAGGAGGGAATCTGAAGTCCAGGACATTTAAGGTAGTGTTTTCAGAAATACAGCTACGAGCGTCACGATAAAGACAGCAGGAGTTTAGGGAGTTACAGTAAATAAGTTCCTTAGAAATTGGTGCAAGAAGGAAGTGTTTTGCTTAATGGAGAACTGGGCTGACTTTTTTGTGAGCAAAATGCTCTATCTTAGGAACGAGCAAAATGGGGAGGATACAGCAGTGCTGGGGGAAAGAATGGTTAGGCGTCTGGAGGAGCTTTTAAAATATTATCTGGGCAAGGGTGATGATAGAAAAACGGGGTTAGATAGAGTAGATGAGGAGTGGGGGCTGGGGTTAGCAAGACAAGTAAGGAAGCGACTAGAAATAAATGAAGGAAAAAAAAGGTATTGTAATATTATATATGCTGAGAAAGGCAAGAAATCTTGCAAATAAAATAAATAATAACTGGCAGTTCTTATAATAATAATCTTTATTTATATAGCAGCAACATATTGCACAGCGCTTTACAATTGGGGAACTAACTGACAAGTAAAATAACAAATAATAAAAACAAATGAACAAACAATGAGTCAAAATGAGTGAGGTTTCTGCCCATAAGAGCTTACAGTCTAAATGTACTGGGAGGAGGGATACAATAGGTACAAAGTGTTAATTTTATCCACGGAACCTGCCCCATTTGTTAGCAAAGCGAGTACAAATAAAGCTGCATGAACCGTTCAACCAGCCAGTATTTTAGCCAACATAGATATAAAGTGCAGAGTGTGGCAACAGGGGTAACTCGAGAAGGAAATAGCAGTGGAGTGTAGATATTTGTCCCCAGGTCATGTTGTGTTTGGGCTATGTACTATTGTTAGGTGGCATAAGTCTCTATGGATGCATGCAGCACTGGAGAAGTTCTGCAGACGGGAGTGAGAAGATGTGAAGGTGAGAGTCATCGGTCATTGACTGAGCGAAGAGCACTAGTGGGTTGGTAGATGGAGATGAGAGCAGAGATGTACGATGGTGCAGCATTGTGTAGAGTTTGTAGACTAGTAGGAGAGTTTTTAACTTAATTCTACTAGAAACAGGTAACTAGTGTAATAAGTGACAGGGAGCAGAGGTGTTATTATATCAAAGTGATCGCCCTGGTTGCTGCGTTCATGGTGGATTGTAGTGGAGCCAGTCTGTACAGATGTGACATATGTTTTTAGATGAAGGTGTCGGGATTAGGCATTGGATTGAATGTGAGGATGAAAGGGCAGATCAGAGTCCAGTATAACTTTAAGACATCAGTCGGGCCTGATGTCTAGGGAAGTGGAGTTACAGACGGAGATGGAGATATCAGGTTTAGGTGAAGATGAAGGAGAAAACAGAAGGAGCTTAATTTTAGAAAGCTGACAGTAGAGACTGGGGACAGATACTCAATAGTGTTTTTTAGGAGAGCAGGCGAAATGTCCTGGGAGGATGTATATAGTTGGGTATTATCAGCATAAGGCTGGATTCACACGAACGTGGCATTTTTGCGGACGCAAAAACGCGGCGTTTTGCGCGAGCAAAAACCACTTGACAGCTCCGTGTGTCATCCGTGTATGATGCGCGGCTGCGTGATTTTCGCGCAGCCGCCATCATAGAGATGAGGCTAGTCGACGTCAGTCACTGTCCAGGGTGCTGAAAGAGTTAACTGGACGGCAGTTAACTCTTTCAGCACCCTCGACAGTGAATGCCGATCACAATATCGAGAAACCTGTTAAAAAAAAAGAAAAAGTTCGTACTTACCGAGAACTTCCCTCCCGGCCGTTGCCTTGGTGACGCGTCCTTGGTGACGCGCCTCTATTGACATCTGGCCCCACCTCCCTGGATGACGCGGCAGTCCATGTGACCGCTGCAGCCTGTGCTTGGCCTGTGATTGGCTGGAGCTGTCACTTGGACTGAATTGTCATCCCGGGAGGTCAGACTGGAGGAAGAAGCCGGGAGTTCTCGGTAAGTCAGAACTTCTTTTTTTTTTACAGGTTCATGTTTATTGGGATCGGTAGTCACTGTCCAGGGTGCTGAAACAGTTTAACTCTTTCAGCACCCTGGACAGTGACTATCTCCTGACGTCGCGTACCGGAAATTTTTTTGCCGGGTTCGGCCAAAACGAGTTCGGCCGAACCCGGTGAAGTTCGGCTGTCCGAGTTCGCCCATCTCAAAGACACTCCGTTTGGATGTTTGTAAACAGAAAAGCACGTGGTGCTTTTCTGTTTACATTCATCCTTTTGACAGCTCTTGCGCGAATCACGCAGTTCGCACGGAAGTGCTTACGTGCGGCATGCGTGGTTTTCACGCACCCATTGACTTCAATGGGTGCGTGATGCGTGCAAAACGCCGAAAGAACGGACATGTCGTGACTTTTTTTCAGCGGACTCACGCTGATGAAAAAGCACGGACATGTCTGCACGGCCCCATAGACACATATAGGTCCGTGCAACGCGCGTGCAAATCACGCGCGTTGCACGGACGTTTTTCCCGTTCGTCTGAATAAAGCCTAAAGATGGTACTAAAATGTAACCCCTTAATGACCAGCTTATTTTAAACCTTAATGACCAAGCTATTTTTGAAGCTTTTCCATCGTCTCATTCCAAGAGCTATAACTTTTTTATTCTTGTGGCGACATAGCTGTATAAGGTCTTGTTTTTTGCAAAACGAGTTGTATTTTTTAATAGCACTATTTTGGGGTACATATAATTTATTGATTAACTTTTATTAACTTTTTTTGGGGGTAATAGAAAAAAAAACAGCAATTTTGACACTCCTTTTTTTTTGCGTCCTTAATTTACATTGTTTACCGTGTGGTATAAATAACATAATAACTTTATCCAGCGGGTCGTTACGATTGCGGCAATACCAAATTTCTATAGTTTTCTTATGTTTTACTACTTTCACACAGTAAAAACACAGTTTTTTCAAAATTATTTGTTTTTGTGTCTCCATATTTGAAGAGCCATAACTTTTATATTTTTCTGCTGATGCAGCTGTATGAGGGCTTTTGTTTTGCGGGATGACTTGTAGTTTTCATCAGTACCATTTTGGAGTACATGCGACTTTTTGGTCACTTTTTTATCACATTTTTTTGAAGGCAGGATGCACAGAAAACAGTAATTCTGGCATTCTTTTTTATTTAGTGGGTTAAATAACATAATAGCTTTATAGTTGGGGTCGTTACGGACGTGGCAACACCAAATATATGTAACTTTTTACTTTTTGTTTTCATAATAAAGCATTTTGTAAGGGAAAAAGTGGGGTTTTTATTTATTGATTTAACTTTATTAAACTTTTTTTAAACTCTTTTTATTAGTCCCACTAGGGCACTTTACTATGCGATCGTTTGATCGCTTTAATAAGAAACTGCAATGGCCTAGCAGGCATTAACTAGAGGCAGACCTGGGGGCCTTTCTAAGGTAGCTGAGAGCATGGAGTTTTTCCTTTTCACTGAGCCGCTTATTTATTCTGATGCAGCGCCGTGAACAGGCATATGTTCCAGAATAAAGCCTGTTAGTGGTTGCCGTGAAAAGGCGTATTGGCGGTCACTAACGGGTTAAATCTGGTAATAGTCTGCCCAATTGGGATTGTGTAGAAACTAATTAGAAGGGGACCCAACACTGAACATGGGGAACTCCAAAAAAGAAGGAAGTGGCGAGGAAGTAGAGCCAGCAAAAGACACACTGAAAGAGTGGTGAGCTAGAAGGAAAACCGGAATAGGACAGTGTCCTTTAAGTAGCTTTTAACATAACTTATTCTAATCTAATAGTATACCCTGTTCCAAATTATTATGCACATTGGATTTAAGTGTGATAAACATTTAATTACTAGTTTTTCAATGAAACTCATGGATGGTATTGTGTCTTAGGGCTCTTTGGATCATTGTAATCAATCTCAGACACCTGTGATAATTAGTTTGCCAGGTGTGCCCAATCAAAGGAAAACTACTTAAGAAGGACGTTCCACATTAATAAGCAGGCCACAGGTTTCAAGCAATATGGGAAAGAATTTTCTTTTCTGCCGAAAAGCGTGAAATAGTGCAATACCTTGGACAAGGTATGAAAACATTGGATATTTCAAGAAAACTTAAGCGTGATCATCGTACTGTGAAAAGATTTGTGGCTGATTCAGAGCACAGACGGGTTCGTTCAGATAAAGGCATAATGAGGAAGGTTTCTGCCAGACAAATTAATGCCATTGCAAAGCAGCAAACAGGTATTTGAAGCCGCTGGTGCCTCTGGAGTCCCGCGAACCTCAAGGTGTAGGATCCTCCAGAGGTTTGCAAGTGTGCCTAAAGCTATTATTCGGCCACCCCTAAACAATGCTCACAAGCAGAAACGGTTGCAGTAGGCTTAGAAATACATGAAGACTAATTTTCAAACCGTGTTGTTTACTGATGAGTGCCGTGCAACCCTGGATGGTCCAGATGGATGGAGTAGTGGATGGTTGGTGAATGGCCACCATGTTCCAACAAGGCTGCGATGTCAGCAAGGAGGTGGTGGAGTCATATTTTGGGCTGGAATCATGGGGAGAGAGCTGGTAGGCCCCTTTAGGGTCCCTGACGCTGTGAAAATGACCTCTGCAAAGTACGTGGAGTTTATGACTGACCACTTTCTTCCATGATACAAAAAGAAGAACCGTGCCTTCCGTAGCAAAATTATATTCATGCATGACAATGCACCATCTCATGCTGCAAAGAATACCTTTGTGTCATTGGCTGCCATGGGCATAAAAGGAGAGAAACTCATGGTGTGGCCCCCATGTTCCCCTGACCTCAAC
This sequence comes from Rhinoderma darwinii, assembly GCF_050947455.1. Lineage (NCBI taxonomy): Eukaryota > Metazoa > Chordata > Amphibia > Anura > Rhinodermatidae > Rhinoderma > Rhinoderma darwinii. The sequence goes on from NC_134687.1 coordinate 418,238,175, forward strand.
CCTATTGAGCACCTTTGAAGCTTCCTCAAGCAAAATATCTATGAGGGTGGGAGGCAGTTCACATCAAAACAGAAGCTCTGGGAGGCTATTCTGACATCCTGCAAAGATATTCAAGCAGAAACTGTCCAAATACTCACAAATTCAATGGATGCAAGAATTATGAAGGTGATATCAAAGAAGGGGTCCTATGTTAACATGTAACTTGGCCTGTTAAGTTTTTTTGGATTGAAAGAGCTTTTGATTTCTGTAAATATGACCTCCTGATGCTGCAAATTCAAAAAAATTACCATTTTAGTTCTCTTTACAACCTTTAAAATGTTTTGATCTCTGTTGTGCATAATAATTTGAAACAGTGATTTTGAGTTTTTTACTTCTAAAAAAAAATCTGTTATCATTAGGAGATTTGTTCAATAAAATTTGCATTAGACTCCAACGGTTGATGGCTTGAAGATTATACTGACTGTCATTTGCATCAACTATTTAGGAAAATCAGCGAAAAATAACATTTGCATAATAATTTGGAACGCGGTGTATACCTGATATAGATCAAATGTGTAATTTATTATTGTAAAATGTAGTTGTTTTGTCCATGCAAATTCTGTGTGAAGTAACAGCTACTAGTTGTCCACCTTCCTGTAATCTGCTCTCTACCCCTTGTTGTAAAGCAAAATGAATCTCTTGTTACAGAGCAGGGGAGATAGACTGCAGGAAGTGGGGGTATGTCTCTTCACAGCCTGCCAATAAAAGCCTATGGAAAGAGGAAGGCGAGCGGGAGAAAGGAGCAGGGAGAGATACAGATGCTGCCCATATAAATCTATGGAGAGAGGAGGGGGAGCAGAAGGAGGGAGCAGAAGCAGAGAGAGAGAGCGGAGACACAGGCTGCTGGTAAGAGCCTGTCACCCCAGTGCAGGATTCTCAACTACACTGCTCATTACTGCTGTATGTTGTTCTCCATGCTGCTGCAGCAGCTTCTAAATATGTGATAGCTAGAGATAAGAGAGCAGGATTCTTCTGTGTGTGTTGTGTATAGAAGACATGATAGTAGTGAAGCTCCGCCCACTAGCTCGGAGAAAACTAAGAATTAGATAAGTTCTAAATGAATTACTTTGGTGAACTGTGTATGCAGCATTCCTGTGCAAATTATTATTATTTTTTTATATCTGGGACACAGGTAAGGGTCACTGCTAAATTAATTACTTTGGTGCACTGTGTATGCAGCATTCCAGTGTAAGTTCATATATTCATCTGTAACATGAGCAGAATGTGCTGATGAAAAAAACAGCGCATGGTGAAACTGCATTTAGCAGTTTGATATTCATAGTATCTAAAAGATGAGTAGTGTAACTTGGATTTAATCTCTTTCCCTACGAAACATTAACCCACTAATCTCATTGCCAAGAGAAATACTGGAGTCTGCTAAAATTGTGCCACCGCTTCAAACTTGAGATTGCAAATAGTGTCAGTTACCTGTAGTACCACTCTTGGTCACAGCCTGAAGCCAATACTGACAATACTTTTTTCTTAATCCTTTAAAGACTCAACATTCTGGTATTAAGGACTCAGTAATCTATATTTTTTTCATTTTTGACTACAACAGGTACATACTTGTTAGTCGTTAAACATTTGTTAATTTTGGGGTTGTTTTTTTTGGGGGGGGATGTAAAAAAGCAGTTCTGCCATTGCAAAAAAACAACAAAAACAACAACAAAAAAAAAATCTGTTTCAATAGGGTAACAAAGGAAGCCTCTTCCCTTTTTTTCACACCTTTAGATGCCACAGTTGCTATTGACCTTGGTATCTAAAGGGGTCAAGTGGCCAGGATTGGAGTTATCTCTGGACCCTGCCATGATAGGGGCATGTTTGCTGTCAGTTACAGCTGACTCTCGCAGTTGATGGCACAGAAACTGTTCATTTTAAAGAAGTGAGTTAGAACTGGATGGAACATTTGTGATTTTATGTTCCGGAGGTGAGCTGATTATCACAAGTTTTTCTTACCGTGTTATAAGTAGCCTTACGTATTGTCACCCAGCCAGAGCTTATCTCATTTCAAATTCTCTATTGCCACTCGATTAACAAATTAATAAAATAAAGAGCAAAATTTGCATTTGGGACAAAAAGTTTGGTAGGAAGGATGGATGGTTTGGTGCGAAGGATGGGGGCATGCAAAAAAATTTTTTTTTTGTCTTAAATGGACACAGCATCAGTCTTCAAATTATAGATAGATAGATAGATAGATAGAAAACAGTAAGTGTGAATGAAGGTGCTTGCCATCCCTGGGCCCCTAGATTTATTACGGTTTTTAAGAAACATCCCTGGGATCCCCCTACATTCATAATCCAGCATTTTCTTTTTAAATCCTCAGATGAAATAGAAATAGTGTATGAAATCTGAAATGTGTGTTATAAGCGTAGATGCATTTTTAAAAAGGGGTTGTCCAAATAAGACGTAATGTCCATGAGTAGGCAGTTCAAATTCTAGACCTTAATCCACTTGAGATTGATGTCGGCTGAACATTTGTTTGGCCAACAGCTGTTTCTCTCGAATGCACCATAACATTCCCCTTTATTTTCCCTCAGGAGTAAATGTTTGGGCATATTGAAATCTAACATGCTGATCCCTCTGCCTGCAAGCCCGCATACACATAAGATCGTCGACCAATCCTAATAAAATCAACAGGTTTAGCCATTTTTCAGCTTATGTGTATGGCTAGCTTTATAATAATTTGACAATGAAGAAAAAACTGCAGTGTCCACATATATAAAGTGTATATAGACGTAGCCACACGTAATTATAGCTCTAACTGCTGTCACGGGTATCTCTAGTAAATGCTAACAGCAAAAGACAAATACTTTTAGGCTGTTTTCACACATTGCAATTTTGTCACTATCTTATATAGCTTCGCAATAGTTACATAAATTATCCAGTTTTTCAAAAGACGTGCATCGTGAAAATTTTGGCAAAACCATGATACGACACATCCTTATATATTTATTTTAACATTTTAGCAACTATAGGATCACTCTGCAGAGATCTTTTTTTTTTACTTTGAGAATAGAATTATTTACTGTTGATTGGTTCAAAATTCGGCTAACATAAATGACAGCAGGGCCAGCGAGACCCAAGCAGTGTTCTAAAATTGTCTGCAATTCATTGGTAGTTCTAGAGAACTGATGATTTGGAATTACCCAGTTATATCTATTTCCCTTTAGGTATGTGTTAGACATAAGCCATGTTCTGCTGCTTGTCTATCCGGTGATAATTGGACTATTCCAACTAAATCTTGACTAGGAAAGTTGAATTAAGTCATATCTGCATACTAAATACTATATATACAGTGAAGGCTATACAATAGATAACAAAATACACATGTAAATTACTATTCTAAATTACTAAATTACTAGTACTAAACCCACAACTGCCAAATAAGTTACCATGCTACTGAAAGTCCAACATACATGTATTTATCCATAATCTTTTATCATTTCCTATATGTGTTTTAATACATTTCAGAATCTTCACATGTAAAATCGTAGATTAGGGAATATCAATTGAAATTGTTCTAACACATTTTTTCAAAGCATTCCTCAGTTCTAGATTTCTTAAACTGTATATTATGGGATTAAGTAATGGGGTGACCACAATGTACAACAAAGATAGTAGTTTGTTAATATTAAATGACTGTCCACTGGAAGGAACCACATACATAATAATCAATGTTCCATAATACATACATACTACTATCAGGTGGGAACTACAAGTGGAGAATGTTTTATATCTCTCATTTGTTGTAGTCATTCTGAGAATAGTAAGAATAATTCTAACATAGGACCAGATGATAGCTACAAATGGCCATAGGGTAATAAAAAATGAGAAGACAAGGGCTTCCACCCTAACTTCAGTGGTGTCTGTACAGGAAAGGCTTAAGATAGGCTCTCGATCACAGAAGTAATGATTTATTACAGTAGCGCCACAAAATTGCAGTCTGCTCATTAGTATAATTGTTCCAATAGTAGCCATTAAACCAGTCACCCAGACACACAATGAAAGGCAGACACAACATTTTTGGTCCATGATTGAGGTATAATGTAAAGGACTGCAGATGGCCAAGTAACGGTCATATGCCATTACAGCAAGAAGAAGGCATTCAGTAGTTGCAGCAGTTCCAAAAAAATAAAACTGTACAAGGCATTTTGCAACAGAAATAAAACCGTGATCTGCCATTAGTAAATATAACATGTTAGGTATAATGTTGGTGGTCAAAAGGATTTCACATGCAGACAAATTGCTAAGGAAAAAATACATGGGATTATTAAGTTGCTTACATGTGACTACCAAAGTTATAATTAGAACGTTTCCGGAAATTGTAAAAATGTATGTTATCAGAAAAACAATAAAAAGGAAGGTTTTAAATGTGCGAGGTATTTCAAATCCAGTCATCGTGAATTCTCTGATGTTAATATCTGTCTTGTTCCTTTGCATGATCTAGAAGACAAAAATTCATATTGAATGAATAGACTATTTTAATTTATTGTATTTTGCTATGGTTGATCAAAATGTCATCACAAATTTTCATACATTACACCGGTCTGGTTTTTGCGGGACCATCCAGCGAACAGAACTACAAAGAGATAGGGAGAGTTATGCAGATTTGCATAAATGGGATGTTTTTAGCCCGTTTTTGAGGAATTACCGATCAGAACGCAGGTTAAAATGTACCAAAATTTTAGATTCAAAATGTAACACAATTATTGTGCCACACGTTGAGAGAAATGGGTTTGTAAGTATATACAATGGATATTTCTGCTAAAAAATCAAACCTTAGTTGTGCTAAATACTCTTCTTATTCCATCAGTGTCATTGCCAGTTATTAATATTCCTAACCTTAACCTCGATTTATATCTTGGACCAGTGGGTAGTCAAAGCAGATATTTTACAAGATATATAGAAATATTTATCACAGAGCTACAAGTCCCTCCTTCTCCTCTTTCTGTGTCTTATCTTCTTAGGTTTTACACAGAATTCAATGAAGTATCTGACATATGGCAGCTTGGGAGTGAAAACCTTTATATATAAGGTAAGACATTTACTGTATTTGTAATCTCAAAAACAATAGTATTTTAATACAGCATCTTTAGTGATATCTTCTCATAACTGTATTAGCAATCACAGTCAATGTTCTCCTTATCCAACCTGAAACACAGGGACATTTTGGAAAAATGGTTAAATTAATACAAATGTGTAATCAGCATAATTAATAAAAAGCTGAAATTTATATAAAAAAAATGATTTTGGGAAAGAAAAGAGTTTAATGAAATCACTCACAGTGTCGGAATGGCCCAGACGATTCTTTAGTGGGCCCAAGCTTTGACACTATAATGAGCACCAATGTCCAGCAGAAGACATCCCCATTTAGAGCAGACTTTGGAGTCAACCACTGGCCCGCAGGGCCTATACCTTATGGGTTTATTCACAAATAACCTATTAGACTTCATTAATGCTGGTTTTATTATAACACCTATTATGAGAATGGCTATAGATGACTACATTCTTCTGGGTGATCTAAAAAGCAAGTAAAAAATTGTGCTATGGTAGCATAGAAAGTGAGTTTATTGACCAGAAGCACCCAACATTGCACTAGGATATGCCACTAGGATATGCAAGTGGCCCAAACACTGTTCTTGCACAGGGGCCCTCAGCTGTCTGTGGCAGCCACTACCCTGAGTTATGTATGACCATATGTATTGACCATATGTCTTCCACATTGAAAACATGTTAAACATATCCTAATGTTCTAATTATTCACTTCAGCCAGTCTGGGACTGAATATATAACAAGTGAAATCCTGGCTGCCTAAGTGCAAAAATTCACAATGTTTCCAATTTCAAACATTCTTGTTTTTTCACATTTACTATGTCTCTCCTTTTCTGCATTGAATTTGGCTCCCAATCGTCGCTCAAACTTGAATTTGGCGCACAAAAAGTTAGGGACCTCTGCAATACTTTTAATCAGCTATTTATTCTTCCCTTGTAAGGTATGGTAGCACTAAATGTATACAGTACCTCCATATTTACCTCTAAAATCAGTATGTATCATATTAATACATTTCTAGATTAGTTTTTTGCACCATATTTCTCCAGCAAATTAGAAGCTGTTGTCAATTAGTTTGTCAGAAAAGTCCACAGGAGAGACAAACTAGCTTTAGGCCACTTTCACACGCCAGTATTTTGGTCAGTATTTTAAAAAAAACAAAACCAGGAGTAGGTACATAAAATAGGAGAGGTGCAAATCTTTCCATTATAGATGTAGGTTCCACTTCTGGTTTTGACTTACAAATACTGATGCAAAATACTGACCAAATACTAATGTCTTAAAGGCATCTTAAAACCATGTCCTTTGTGCTGCCCCAACTGAGTAGTGACAGGCAGTATAAAGTAGTGACAGTCAGTGATTTTAGCAGTCCGTTACTTATGTGCCTTAGTGAGGGCAGCACATCAAAGATGACAGGTTCTCTTTAAGAGTGTGTTCAGAGTAATATGAAACAGTGGACTAAATACTAAAATGCGTGTAGGATAGGATGTACTATAGCAATAAGTCTACACCAATAATGATGGGAAACATGGTAAAAAATGATAACATTTAAAATGAAAAACATGACATACTGCAGAATTCCTTACCTCACTGGTTAATAAACAGCACAAATGATTGCTGCACAATGGGTTGATAAAAAATAGAAAAGCTGTCTTAAATAGATGAGAAAATATGATGATACTCTCAGGAGGTAAATTATCTGGTCCTCTGATATCCCAAAATAACACATACACACGGACCTACGTGTAATTAAAAGACCTATTTATCTAAGGAATTATACCGTACATTATGTAACTATGCAGTCTGTTTTTATACTCTAATAACCACAATAACATATTAAGTCCTGAAGGACACAGATCATTTTGGCTTTCATGACGCAGCGTACTTTTCCATTTTTGCCTCACTGCATTCCATGATCTATAATTTTTTTTGTTGTTATTGACATTTCTGTGTGGTTTTATTTTTTGGGTTTTTTTTTGCGTTTCAAGTTATATAATTTTTTCAGAATTTTTCACTATATGTATCATATTGTTTAAAGGGGTTATCTTGACTTTTAAAAATATGCAGTAAAGCAGGGGATGGTATAAAATAATGAACTATCAGATACTCGCCACCTGAAATGTCCCCTGCTCTAGCGCTGATGCCCCGTTCTCCACCACTCTGGTCCCGAAGACTCCTGCAGCTGTCATGTCTCGTTCATTGGTCACGTGCCGCTGCAGCCAAATTACTCAGCCCTGTAGCAAGGGGGCATTTCATTTTATACTATCCACTGTTCTACTGCAGAGTCACAGCCAGCCCCTTTAATTTATAAAGAAACGGAATTTGTATATTTTTTTTGTTCAATTCAGCCATTGTTTTGTTTTAACATTGTTCTCCGGAAATTCTCTGTCACCACATTATAAGTGGCCTATCTTGTACATGATGTGATCGGCGCTGTAATGTAGATTACAGCAGTGTTTTTTATTTAGAAAAACAATCATTTTTGATGGAGTTATGACCTATATTAGCTTTATGCTAATGAGTGTCTTAATGAACAACTGGGCGTGTTTTACTTTTTGGCCAAGTGGGCGTTGTGGAGAGAAGTGTATGACGCTGACCAATCAGTGACCAATCAGCATCATGCACTTCTACCCATTAATTTACACAGCACATAGCGCTATAGCTATATCGCTATTTGCAGCCACATAAACACACTATAACGTTACTGCAGTGTCCTGACAATGAATATACATTACCTCCAGCCAGGACGTGATGTTTATTCAGAATCCTGACACTTCGCTAACACAATACCGACACTTCAGCACAGCAAGCGTAATCTCGCGAGATTATGCTGTAAACTGTCATTTCAAACGAGATTACGCTTGCTATGCTGTAATGTCGGGATAGTATTAGCGAAGTGTCAGGAGAATGAATAGACATCACATCCTGGCTGGAGGTAATGTACGGCCCCCCGCACACACCTCATCAATAAAAAGTTACTATAGTAACTCCGGCCGCGGGCCCCTGTTACTATAGTAACAGACTGTACTTACCTACCTGGTTCCGGATCGCAGAGGAGGTCCTGATGTCAAGCGCTGTGCGCAGCGCATGACGTCACAGCGCTATGCGCCGCGCACAGCATCGAGACGACAGAACTACCGCCGCGGCTGAAGAGGAAGGTAAGATTAGCCCTGACTGGCGGGGTCCGACTCCCGGGACCCGCCAATCAGCTGTTTTGAAGGGGCCGCAGCACTCGTACGAGAGCTGCTCCCCTTCATTCCAGTCACACTGTGAATCGGTGTCGGTGATTCACAGTGTGAGCGAGTAGTGGAATGAAGGGGAAGCAGCTCTCGTACGAGTGCTGCGGCCACTTCAAAACAGCTGATTGGCGGGTCCCGGGAGACGGACCCCGACACATCAGCTATTGATTGCCTATCCTGTGGATAGGCCATCAATGTTTAGGGACTGCACAACCCCTAAGCCTACGATGTAGCAGGCTTAGGGGGCCCATGGGACAGGATCGCAGATTGTGTGATGCTGTCTGCTGGGCCCTGTATCTAAGCCAATCACATGGTAGGCTTAGATACATGGCCCATGCGTGATCCTGTCTGCTGGGCCCTGTATATAAGCCTAGCACACTGTAGGTTTAGATACAGGGTCCAGCACACAGTAATCTTATACTGTATAAGATTACTGTCTGCTGGACCCTGTATCTAAGCCTACCTTGTGGTAGGCTTAGATACAGGGTCCCACAGACAGTATCACACATGGGCTCTGTATCTAAGCCTAACACATGTGTTACTAATGGGTTTTTTTTGTGTGTTTTCTTACAGGTTCGGTCGTTGGACTACTTCGATGACGGCTTTTTTTTTTATTATCAATAAAATGGTTAATGAGGGTTGTGTGTTTTTTTTTTTTATTTCAATAAAATATTTTTTCTATGTCTTTGTTTTTTTTCAAACTATATTACTACCGCTTTAGCAATGGCCGCCGGCTGATTGACAGCATCCATTGCTAAGGCGGGGCTTAATGTTAGCCGATGCAGAGGCGAACACTGACCCCCTTTATTACCCCGGTACCCACCGCCACCAGGGGTGCTGGGAAGAGCCGGGTACGATCCAGTACCTGAACATCTGTAGTGATGGTCGGCCACTGGGGCGGCCGCAGGCTGGTAGTATAAGGAGGGGAAAGGCCAGATACAGTGGCCCTTCCCACCCTGGTAATGCTAGGCTGCTGCTGCTTTATTGTATCTGGCTGGTTATAAAAAATGGGGGGGACCCCACGTCATTTAAAAAAATAAATAAATAATAATTGGAAAGAACGATGTCGGGTCCCCCCCAATTTTCATAACCAGCCAGATACAACACAGCAGCAGCAAGCAGCATTACCAGGGTGGTAGGTGCCACTGTTTTTGGCCTTCCCCAGCCTAATAGTACCAGCCTGCGGCCGCCCCGATGCCTGACCGTCACTGCAGATGGTCGGGTACTGGTTCGTACCCGGCTCCTCCCAGCACCCCTGGTGGCGGTGGGTACCGGGGTAATAATGGAGTTTAGTGTTGGCCTCTGCACCTGCTAACATTAAGCCCCGCCTTAGTAATGGAGGTTGTCAATCAGCCAGCGGCCATTACTAAGGCGGTGATAATAAATTTTAAAAAGATACAAGCACATAGAAAAAATATTTTATTTAAATAAAAAAACACAACCCTCATTAACCATTTTATTGAGAATAAAAAAAACGCCGTCATTGAAGTTCTCGTATCCGAAGTCCAACAACCGAACCTGTAAAAAAACACAAACACACAAAAATAATCAGTAACACATAAAGAAGCAAAATTATTATTCTTACCTTTCCTGGGTCCAGCGCTGGAGCCGCAATGTCAGCGAGCTGAGTCCTGTATCTAATCCAATCATGTGTGATACTGTCTGCTGAGCCACTGTATCTAATCCTATCATGTGTGATACTGTCTGCTGAGCCACTGTATCTAATCCTATCATGTGTGATACTGTCTGCTGAGCCACTGTATCTAATCCTATCATGTGTGATACTGTCTGCTGGGCCCTATATCTAATCCTATCATGTGTGATACTGTCTGCTGAGCCACTGTATCTAATCCTATCATGTGTGATACTGTCTGCTGAGCCACTGTATCTAATCCTATCATGTGTGATACCGTCTGCTAGGCCCTATATCTAATCCAATCATGTGTGATACTGTCTGCTGAGCTGCTGTATCTAATCCTATCATGTGTGATACTGCCTTCCGAGCCACTGTATCTAATCCGATCATGTGTGATACTGTCTGCTGGGCCCTATATCTAATCCGATCATGTGTAATACTGTCTGCTGGGCCCTATATCTAATCCAATCATGTGTGATACTGTCTGCTGAGCCACTGCATCTAATCCTATCATGTGTGATACTGTCTGCTGGGCCCTATCTCTAATCCTATCATGTGTGATACTGTCTGCTGAGCTGCTGTATCTAATCCTATCATGTGTGATACTGCCTTCCGAGCCACTGTATCTAATCCGATCATGTGTGATACTGTCTGCTGGGCCCTATATCTAATCCGATCATGTGTGATACTGTCTGCTGGGCCCTATATCTAATCCAATCATGTGTGATACTGTCTGCTGAGCCACTGTATCTAATCCTATCATGTGTGATACTGTCTGCTGAGCCTCTGTATCTAATCCTATCATGTGTGATACTGCCTTCTGAGCCACTGTATCTAATCCTATCATGTGTGGTACTGTCTGCTGAGTCATTGTATGTAATCCTTTCATGTGTGATACTGTCTGCTGGGCCACTGCATCTAATCCTATCATGTGTGATACTGTCTGCTCAGCCACTGTATCTAATCCTATCATGTGTGATACTGTCTGCTGAGTCATTGTATCTAATCATATCATGTGTGATACTGTCTGCTCAGCCACTGTATCTAATCCTATCATGTGTGATACTGTCTGCTCAGCCACTGTATCTAATCCTATCATGTGTGATACTGTCTGCTCAGCCACTGTATCTAATCCTATCATGTGTGATACTGTCTGCTGAGCCAATGTATCTAATCCTATCCATAGTTTATAGGGTCGTAGTGCTATAGATATGCTATGCTGTCTCCTATACACACTTTTTTTTTTGGGCGGACACATATGTATTGGGGCTATTTCCCCTGACATTTTAAGCCCTGAGGGTATGTTCACACGGCAGCGTCCGTTACGGCTGAAATTACGGGGCTGTTTTCAGGAGAAAACAGCACCGTAATTTCAGGCGTAAAGGCATGTGCAGGCGTCTTTCGCTGCGTCCATTACGGACGTAATTGGAGCTGTTTTTCCATGGAGTCCATGGAAAACGGCTCCATTTACGTCTGAAGAAGTGACAGGCACTTCCTTGACGCGGGCGTCTTTTGAACGCGCCGCCTTTTGACAGCGGCGCGTAAAAAAAATGACTGTCGGCACAGAACATTGTAAGACCCATTCAAATGAATGGGCAGATGCTTGCCAACGCTTTTGAGCCGCATTTTCGGACGTAACTCGATGCTAAAACCCCCGAATTACGTCCGTAAATAGGGTGCGTGAACACAGCCTTAGTGACACACCCGGCTGCTGGTGTTGCATTGTTGGGTCACTTAGGAGACCCAGCGATGCAGCTGAAAGCTGCGGACCATCGGCCATGAGGAGTTTGCGGGGGGGGGCCCAATAAGAACTTTTGCATCGGGGCCCATGAGCCTTTAGCTACGCCCTTGCATACCTCCCAACCATCCCAGATTCAGAGAAACAGTGCTGGATTGCAGGCGGTATCCCACAGGCGGTATGTCCCAAATTTAACTGTATCATCTCCCTAAAACTAGTTGGCACAATAAGCAGCCATAGATGGGGCTAAAAAACCTCCAAGACTACTTCTCATCGCTTCTCAGATGACAACGGCGTGAACGCAGTGGTGGATGCTTTACGTCACCGGGCCTCACTCGTCTCCTCTCTAGGTCAGCTAACTGATGGGGATGTGCCTCTCCCAAGCCGATCGGAAGACTTGGGTATTCCCGGTAAGCATGGCGCTGACAGATGCACTCACTACTTTTCTTGTAGAAAAGGCCCAGTGCATGAGAAACCACACTTCCCATCCTCCCTGGCCTCTCAACTGGCCATTGCCACTGATATTCGGGGTCTGACTGACATCCTGATGATGCTCCCTGACTCTATCATGAAGGGGATGCTGCAAACACTACTCCACAGCATTGTTTGATGCTTTGGAAAATGCAAGATAATGTTGATGAATTGGGTAACCGCACTGATCATATTGAGCGTAGAATGACAAAACACACCAGAGCAAATAATGAGTTCATGGATGCACATATTAAATAAATGATTGCATGGAAAAAAGTATTGGGACACAACCCTTAATCATTGAATTCAGGTGTTTCGTTTAGTCCTATTGCCACAGGTGTATAAAATCCAGCACTTAGCCATCTGTCTTTACAAGAATTTGTGAAAGAATGGGTTGTTCTAAAGAGCTCACTGAATTTGAGCGTAGTACTGTAATAGGAATGCACCGTTGCAACAAGTCTGTACGTGAAATTTCTTCTTCCCTAGATATTCCACAATCAACTGTGAGTGGTATTATTGCAAAGTGAAAGCATTTAGGAACCTCAGCAACTCAGCCACGAAGTGGCAGACCCCATAAGGTAACAGAGTGAATCGCCGAGTGCTGAGGCGCATCGTGCATAATAGCTTCCAACGCTATGCTGATTCAATAACTGCATAGTGACAAACTTCTTGTTGCATCAACATCTGCACAAAAACTCGAACCAAGCGTAGAATGGATTGGTGTAAAGCATGCCCCAACTGGACTTTAGAGCAGTGGAAACGTGTTCTGTGGAGTGACGAATCATGATTCTCTATAGGGCAGTCTGATGGGCGAGTCTGGGTTTGGCGAGTGCCTGGAAAACGTTACCTGCCTGGCTGCATTGTGCCAACTGTAAAGTTTGGTTGTGGAGTGATAATGCTATGGGGTTATTTTTCAGGTTTTGGCCTAGGCCTCTTTATTGCAATGAAGGGAAATCTTAATGCTTCGGCATACCAAGACATGTTGGACAATTGTATGCTTTCAACTTTGACTGTGTCCCAGTGCACAAAGCAAGGTCCATAAAGGCATGGTTGTGTGAGTTTGGTGTGGAAGTACTTGACTGGCCCTGATCTCAAACACCTTTGGGATGAATTAAAACAGAGATTTAGAGCAATGCCCTGTTGTCCAACATCCATATCTGACCTCACAATTACTCTACTGGGTGAATGGGCAAAAATTCCCACAGACACAAAATCTTGTAAAAAGCCTTCACAGAAGAGTGGAATGTGTTTTAGCTGCAAGGGGGAGCCAACACCATATTAATCCCTATGTATTCAGAATGGGATGTCATTAAAGCTCCTGAAAGGGTAATGTGTAGGTGTCCCAATACCTTTGTTCATATATTGTAGGTGCGGGTCCCAGATGTGGGATGCCCCTCTACCGGACATTTATAGTTTGGACTGGGGACTAGATTAACTATAGCGTCTATAGCAGTGGGCCGTCGGGTTAACTCACCCCCTGACGGCCGCAGCCATGGATCTGTGAGCGCTGGCTCGCATCTCCTTCCTAGGAGACGCCAGTGCTCACTTCCGCTCCAGGCCGCTGTGTCCCTTAGGGTGCGCGCACATGCTCGTGCCCGGTCTTAAAGGGCAAGCGGACGCACATTTGGAAATCATCAATATCAACTACACATGATTTTTCTGGACTATAAGAAGGGCCTGCCCTTCTGATACTTGCTTGAGCATTGTAAGTGTATCCCATGTCAGTCTTGCAAATGGTCCCTTAGTGTTATCTTGTTCCAGTTGTTACCCGTGCACTGTTACCTGTATCCTGTAGTCCGTGCTGTGTTCTTGTTCTGGAGCCTATTAATGTTGGAGTCGTGTCCTACTGCACCTGATGTTGTTTGCCACATCCAGTGTCATTTGTCACGTCCAGTTTCTTCTGCCACGTCCAGTGTCTTCTGCCATGTCCAGTGTCGTCTGCCACATCTAGTGTCGTCTGCCACATCTAGTATTATCCGCCACGTCTAGCGTAACCTGCTGCACCCACCTCCATCCGTGCTGAAGGCTTGGCCAATGTCTGGACTAGTTCAGGTACCCATGTGTTACGAACTGCTATAGACTCTTGTATAGACTGTGACTAGGCCAGCTGCCTCTCCGCTACGGCGGAGCGGCCTAGTGGGTTCACATACGCTGTGACCGTCACAGTACTCTCAGGCCATGGAACCCGCTGGCCAGCCCAAGACCGCAGTCCAGAAGATACAGACGGAGATGCATGACCTACGCACACGTCAGGATCAACACCTTGAGGCGGTAAATTCTATCATGGCACGTCTGGATCAACTCACTGTTCCACCTCCGGTTCTACCTCCAGAGGCTGTTCCTGTGCCACTGCCTGTTGCGCCTTCTGTTTGTTCCGAATCCACAGTTCCACTGCCTTTTCCTCCTCGCTATGACGGTGATCCCAGAGCCTGTAGAGGATTAATTAACCAATGCACAGTTCATTTTAGGCTCATCTCTTCCCCTCTGAGGAGGCCAAAGTAGCGTTTATTATCTCCCTCCTTGCTGGCAAGGCCCTCGCATGGGCGAACCCAAGGACCTGTATAGTCGGACCTTGCCTTGTTCCTGAAGTCTTTTCTTGCCGTGTTCGAGGAGCCGGGCCGAACATCTTCTGCCGCAGCCACTCTGTTGACCCACAAGCAAGAAGGTTCCACAGTAGGGGAGTATGCTGTCTCCATCCATACCCTGGCAGCAGAGTTGGCATGGAACAATGAGGCACTGGTGGCGACCTTTTGGCAAGGACTGTCCTCGCACATCAAGGATGAACTGGCATCCCGCGACCTTCCTTCCACCTTGCATGCCCTCATCCTGTTAGCCACTCGGGTTGACATGAGGATCCGGGAGCTTACTCAGGAGGTTCAACAGGAGAGTCGGAGTCACAGACCAGCACCCTCGGTCCAGAGACCACTATTGCCTTCCCCTAGTGCACTACCTGAAGAACTCATGCAGGTAGACAGAGTCCGGTTGTCCGAACAAGAAAATCAGCGCAGACGCTCCTCTGGTTTATGTATGTATTGTGGCCTTAAGGGTCATTTTGTGCGCCAATGTCCACAGAAACTGGGAAACTCCAGCAAGTAGGGTTGGTTGGAGAGGCAACTCTAGGTGGGCCGTCTCCAAACATCAAAACCTCTTCTAAATTATCGATTCCTGTGGCCATAGTCTCCAGAGAGACATCACATCCCTCCTCTGCCTATCTTGACTCTGGAGCAGCTGCTAATTTCATCCAGCAGGATCTAGTGGATCGCTTACATCTACCCACAGTTCTTCTGGAGAGACCTCTGGCTGTTGCGTCTGTGAATGGTGTACCATTGCCCGATCCGATTGTGTTCATCACGGAACCATTGACACTACAAGTTGGAGCTCTGCAATCGGAATAAATCACCTTCCTGGTATTACCCAAATCTATCAACCCTATCCTGCTGGGTCTGCCATGGCTTCGCCTACACGCTCCGGTTCTTGACTGGAGTTCCGGAGAAGTTCTTCAATGGGGTCCCAGATGCCATAGCCATTGCCTGTCACAAGTTCGTCCTGTTTTGCCCCCTCTGCCTCAGTCACTCTCCGATCTACCTTCGCAGTATGCTAGTTTTGTGGATCTCTTCAGCAAACGAGAGGCTGAGACGCTGCAATCATATCGGAATTATGACTGCCCCATTGAAATGCTTCTCTTCCCCATGGACGGGTATATCCTCTCTACTTGCCAGAGACTCTATCCATGTCAGCCTATATCAAGGAGAATTTGGAGAGGGGTTTCATACGAAAGTATTCCTCCCCGGCCGGGGCCGGGTTCTTCTTCGTTAAGAAGAGAGATGGATCTCTTCGACCCTGCATTGACTACCGTGGTCTCAACCAGATCACGGTCAAGAACAAATACCCGTTGCCACTTATATCCGAACTGTTTGACTGTATACGAGGAGCCAGGATTTTTTCAAAGTTAGACTTGCGTGGGGCTTATAATTTGATCTGAATCCGTCAAGGAGACGAGTGGAAGACGGCGTTCAACACACGAGACGGGCACTACCTTGTAATGCCCTTCGGAATGTGTAACGCTCCCGCAGACTTTCAGGAATTTGTCAATGATATCTTCCGAGATCTCCTCTTTGTCTGTGTTGTAGTTTATCTCGATGATATTTTGATTTTCTCTCCAGATCCGATGACTCATCGAGGCATGTCCGTCAGGTTCTACTGCGATTAAGGGAGAATCGTTTATATGCCAAGTTGGAGAAGTGCGTCTTTGAAAAGAAGTCTTTGCCCTTCCTGGGCTACATCATCTCGGATCAAGGTCTCAAGATGGATCCTGAGAAACTAAAGTCCATCCTGGAATGGCCCCATCCTCAGGACCTGAGGGCCATACAGCGTTTTCTGGGATTCGCCAATTTCTACCGGCAGTTTATCCCAAAAACTTCTCATCACTGACTGCCCCATCTCTACTCTTACTAAGAAGGGTGTGAACGCCAAGGTGTGGACTCCAGAGGCAGAATCTGCATTTATTTGCCTCAAGAAAGCCTTCACGTCAGCCTCGATCCTCCATCATCCTGACGTGTCTCGGCAGTTTTCACTGGAGGTGGACGTTTCTTCTGTTGGTGCAGGTGTACTTCTGTTCCAGAAGAAATCCAAAGGAAAGGCTGTAGTAGGTGGCTATTTCTCGAGACTTTTTTCTTCTGCAGAGCGCAACTACTTTATTGGGGATCGGGAGCTTCTCGCCATCAAATTGGCTCTGGAGGAGTGGAAACCTGCTAGAGGGTGCAGCTCACCCCATCCTGATCTACACCGACCATACGAACTACCTATCTCCAGTCGGCCCAACGGCTGAAACCCCATCAAGCCAGGTGGTCGCTGTTCTTCACCCGTTTTCAATTTGTGCTCCACTAACGTCCCCTGACAAGAATGTGAGCGCCGATGCCCTGTCCAGGTCATTTGAGACGGATGACACGGTGAAGTCCCTTCAAAGTATTATAGACCCGTCCTGCATCATCAATGCCAATCCTTTGCAGGTTAGAGACATCCCACCTGGGAGGACTTTTGTTTGGTTGGCAGACAGGAGAAGAACTCCGCTGGGGACACAGTTCTAAACTGGCTGGGTACGCTGGTTTTCGGAAGACCCGAGACCTGATTACTCGTCACTTCTGATGGCCCACGCTACCCAAAGATGTTGTGGACTTTGTCTCTTCCTGCACGGTGTGTGCTTCTAACAAGGTTGCTCACCTCAAGCCTGCCGGCCTGCTCCAACCTCTGCCTGTACCCAGTGTCCCCTGGCAGCAAATTGCGATGGACTTTGTCACAGACCTTCCTCCCTCAGCAGGATGCAACACTGTCTGGGTGGTGGTGGACCGGTTTTCTAAGATGGCACATTTTATCCCGCTGACCGGCCTACCTTCTGCTCCCCGACTAGCGAGTCTGTTCATTCAGCACATCTTCTGCTTGCATGGCTTGCCCCTTCACATCTGATGTGTTTGAGGTGAGGGAGATCCTGGACTGAAAAACGGTAGGAGTAAAGACTTTCTATTTGGTGGACTGGAGAGGGTTTGGTCCTGAGGAGAGGTCCTGGGAGCCGGAAGAGAACCTCAGTGTCCCTGCTCTCATTAAGAAATTCCTCTCTCGCTCTGGCCCCAAGAAGAAGGGGTGTAAGAGCGGGGATATTGTAGCATCCATGGGCGCGGGCTGTCGGGTTTACTTACCCTCCCCGACGGCTGCAGCCATGGATCTGTGCGCGCACACGCTCGTGCCCAGTCTGAAAGGGCCAGCGCACGCACATTTGGAAATCATCATTACACATGATTTTCTGGACTATAATAAGGGCCCTGCCCTTCTGATCCTTGCCTGAGCGTTGTTAGTGTATCCCATGTCAGTTTTGCAAATGGTCCCTTAGTGTTATCCCGTTCCAGTTGTTACCCGTGCCCTGTTACTTGTATCCTGTGCTGTGTTCTTGTTCCTGAGCCTATTAGTGTTGGAGTCGTGTTCTACTGCACCTGCTGTCGTTTGCCACGTCCAGTGTCATTTGCCACGTCCAGCGTCGTTTGCCACGTCCAGTCTTCTGCCACATCCAGTGTCTTCTGCCACGTCCAGTGTCGTCTGCGACGTCTAGTGTATTCAGCCCCGTCCAGTGTCGTCTGCCACGTCTAGTGTCATCTGCCACGTCTAGTATTACACGCCACGTCTGGCGCAACCTGCTGCAACCACCTCCGTCCGTGCTGACGCCTTGGCCAGTGTCTAGACTAGTTATGGTACCCATGTGTTACGAACTGCTATAGACTCTTGTATAGACTGTGACTAGGCCAGCTGCCTCTCCGCTACGGCGGAGCTGCCTAGTGAGTCCACATACCCTGTGACAGTGACATTAACGGTAGGGTCTGGGGTCGGAATTCATTTTAGGGTCTGGTCTGGGGGTCTGAATTAAATTAGGAGTCTGAATTAATTTTAGGGCTTGGTCTTGGGGCCTCAATAATTTTGGGATTTGGGCTGGGGTCGGTGTAAATTTTGGGGTCTGGGATCTGCATACATTTTGGTTTTCATCTGCATTAATTTTGGGTACCGATGATGGGGTCTGAATTCATTTTTGGAACTGATAGTACAAAACCCAGACAATAATTACCTATTTGTACACTAATTTTGCCATCAATAGAAATTTAAATTATGATGGTACCCTCCAGAATTTCTTTACAGGGGCCCCCACCAATCGTTTGATTGTTTTTTGTAACCTTATTTGGTAATTTTCAGTTAACAAAAAAAGAATAAAGGATAACATAGCTGAATTCCATCCAATCCCACCCCAGACATGGAGTCAACCTCAGGAGGCACATGCAAAGCAAAAGTAGAAAAATAATGTTTACATTCATTTGGTTTCGATTATATTTGTCTATTATTGCAGTATAGGGTATTAACCCACCACTACCAATTATCAAGGAACTTAGGGAGGCCCTAATGTATAATTAAGTAAGACTTTTCAAATAAAACCAATGTGGGGAAGTTGTATCATATCCAAATTTTCAAGTTCTCCAGTCTAATAATGAAAAGTAATTGCTAGAGTAGGTTCAAAAAAGGTTTGGCTCGAACCTGAGTCTCCTCTGAATAATCTCCAAGAAGAGCAAGAGGACATAGTTTGCGGCAGTGCCAGGCCCAGATGTACAAGATCTTTATTAGGGGAATCAGACCTCGGGCACGAGAAGGAGGCTCAGCAAGTCATGAGACAAAGAGTTAGGAGATAAATAAGATTGATTAATTAATATAAATTGAGAAAATCTGTGATTATGATTCAGGGAAATTTAATTATTCTCTCTCTCTCTCTCTCTCTCTATCTCTCTCTCTCTCTCTCTATATATATATATATATATATATATATATATATATATATATATATATATATATATGACCAGTGAAGAGTCTCATCATTTCCCACTTCCTGTGTCCATTTGGATTGAAGCTTACTAGTGTCCCCAAAAAAAACATTAGTCAAATTAAACTTATACAGTTTTGAAATTATGCCCATCCGCTTCTTGCTGTGTATCAGCAATTCCAGCAATCCAGAAAGACCTAATGTTAAACCTCCATTTGTCTTCTGTTACCCAAGCATGTAATAATTAAAAGTAAACTAAAAAGTGTTCCCTCTTTTGAAAAAGGTGAGCGACTAATGCGTTACCCTTACTTAACCAACGGGTTTTACATTATAGCGCCTTGAAATGTGGAATGGAGACATTACACCACAGTGTCTTTGACCATTCCCCAGATCTTTTGGTGTAGCCGAAAAAATGGGAACCCAGAGGGTTTAACAAAAAGCCTGATTCTAATAACTGAAGTACATCCCCTGTGCCTTCAAAGCCTGCTTTTTTGTCTAATGATCTGTTGTATTTGGCTAGCTAGAAAGCATAAGTAAAAATTAGGGAGCTCAAAGCCGCCTTCGGAAAGGGGGAGGCATAACTGAGTGTCTTACATTAAAAAAAATTCCCCTTCCAAATAAAATCATTTACTATTGCCTCCAATGAGGATAAAATTGGGATCCATACCGAGGAATTACCAGTACATGTAAAACTTTCGGAAGAATAAACATTTTTATTAAAGGGAATGTGTTGCCAGAAAAACATGTTTTTTTTTAAAAAATTAAACATTTAGTGTGTGGGTGATTAAACATTGTTCAAATTTATTTTTTTTTTTTTGCACGAGCCAGGAAATATTATAAATTATTTCTAATTTATAATACTACCCATTTTTGGTCACTAGATGGAGCTGTTCCCAAAATTGCAGCATTGCAACATTGGGTTAAAAGCCCTCGCTCTAGTGAGCTCTCGGCATCCCCCCCTCCTTTATCCTGGCTAGTGCCGGGATAAACGAGGGGTTTGAACCTCCTACACTGTGTGTCGCCATTTTTTGAGCTAACCCACAGTGTAGTAGGTTTACATACAGTAGTAAACACACAAAAACACGAACATACATTGAAATCTCTTACCTGCTCCTGCCGCCGCGGCTCCCTCCGGCCCGTCCGCTCCGTTTGCTGTCGCTGGTGCAAGTGCATAAATCCGGAAGCCGCGACCGGAAGTAGTAATATTACTGTCCGGCCGCGACTTCCGGTCCACAGGAAAATGGCGCCGGACGGCGCCAATTTCGAATAGGACTGTGTGGGAGCGGCGCATGCGCAGTTCCCACACAGACGCCGTACACTGCAGTCAATGGGACGGGAGCCGTTCGCAGTCCCTATGGGACTGTGGCTGCCGTATTCCATGTCTGTATGTGTCGTTAATCGACACACACAGAAATGGAACAAAAAATGGCAGCCCCCATAGGGAAGAAAAAGTGTAAAAATAAGAAAAAGTAAAACACAAACACACAAATGAATATAAACATTTTTAATAAAGCACTAACATCTTTAACATATAAAAAAATTATTTGTGATGACACTGTTCCTTTAAGGCAATTCTTCCGGCTCTGGACAGGGGTAATTTCTTCCCCCTAACCCTATTTCTTAAGGCATTGAGTAGAGACAGGACATTCATTTGGATGAAGTTATGAGGATTTTTAGAAAAAGTAATCCCCAAGTACTGAAAGGTACTCACCTTTTCTAATTCTCCAACCATTTCAATGTAAATTCCATTCCTAAGCGACAAAAGGGTCAATTTTGTCCAGTTAATATTAATACCCGAACAAAAAATGAACACTTGATACATGCGGACTACATGCTCCACATCCGTAAAATCACTAAGATACAGGAGCATGTCATCCGCGTATAAAGGTATTTTCTTCTCCCCCGCAGGGA
This sequence comes from Rhinoderma darwinii, assembly GCF_050947455.1. Classification (NCBI taxonomy): domain Eukaryota; kingdom Metazoa; phylum Chordata; class Amphibia; order Anura; family Rhinodermatidae; genus Rhinoderma; species Rhinoderma darwinii. The sequence continues at coordinate 418,259,606 of NC_134687.1, forward strand.
AGGAAAAGCCCCTAATCGTTGGGTGCCCTCTAATTTTAATTTCCAGGGACCCAATAATAATTGAGAATAATAGGGGAGAAAGGAGACACCCTTGGCAGGGCCCTCCATTTAACTCAAAAAGTGGAGAAACAAACCCATTCGGCCCAACCTGTGCTCTTGATTTATGGTACAGGAGTTTAACCCACAATATAAATATCTTAAATTTCTCTAGGGCCGCCCATAAATAAGGCATGTAACATTGCCGGCGGGTCCTGCTACTCCAGGCAGTTGCCACAGCCGGGTCTTGTACCTTGTCCGGCAGCCTGTCCCTCCTCCAGGCCACCATCATCAGTGCCTACTGTTCACGGAAGCACTGTTCCTAGTGCGCGCACACTCTAGTCGACTCTTAAAGGGCAAAATGTAAAAGTGCCCCACCAATCCCTGCAGGACTATTTAATGCACTTTCACTATCTCACAGGTGCCTGAACAATATTGGAACAACCTAGTATTATCCAGCACAGGTGCTTGTATGCACCTGATCCTGTCCGCTATTGCTACCAGTTATCAGTCTGTATCCAGTTGAGGGTTACCAGCCTGCATCCTGTTTACTATTGCTACCAGTTATCAGTCTATATCCAGTTGTCCGTTATCAGCCGGTATCCAGTTCGCTATTGCTATCTGTGGTCAGCATGCATCCAGTTATCCATTACTGGCACGTATCCAGTTCACTGTTGCTACCTGCAGCCAACATGCTTCCATAATCCATTTCCAGTCTGTATCCAGTCGGCTGTTGCTATCTGTGGTCAGCCTGTACCAGCCTGTATCCCGTCCGCAGTTGCTATCTGTTATCTGCCAGTGTCCGGCTGCCTGCCTGTTTCCAGATACCTGGTACCTGCCTGCGACCAGCTACCTGCTGCCTGCCTGTGACCAGCTGCCTAGCTACCTTAGTCTGACCAGCTACCTGCCTGTGACCAGCTATCTGCTACCTGCTTGTGTCCAGCTGACAGCTAAATGCCTGTGTTCCACTATCTGCTATCCACCTGTCACTTGTGGCCCGCAGTGGAGCTTCCATTCGTCAAGGTACTATCTACCTGTTCCTGTCTAGCATCTGTTTGACCACCTCAAGACATAGCGACCTGGCAGCCTCCCCACAGGGAAAAGCAGATCCCTATATAGGGGTTAAAGGGTGAAGACCGGGAGGCTGCTTCGACAACTGGGAGAGTAGCCAAGTGGGTCCACAAAACTGCTATTCGTAACAAGGCCATTGCACGGAGTCAAATACCTTTGTTGCATCCAGTCGTGGGAGCACCCCGTCACCAACAACGACCATCAGGATATCTCAGATTAGTAAAGACTATGCGTATATTGTAAGAGATTGATTTCCCAGGTATAAATCCTGTTGGTCCTACCCTACTGTAGATGAAACAATAATAATAATAATTCGCTAACAATTTGGCTAAGATCTTAACATCTGAGTTCCATAGGGAAATTGGCAGATATAAACTCAACCTTGGCGGGTCTTTATTTTTCTTTGGAATCACCACAATGAGAGCATATTGAATGAAGCCAGGAAGAATCCCCTTGCAAAGAGAATAGTTTAGTACCTCCAGCAGTTCATCCAGGAATTTTTCATGATGGTACTTGTAAAATTCAAATGGTATTCTATCTAAGCCAGAGGATTTATTGCAGGGAAGATTTGAAATTACTTCAAGGAGCTCCTTTCTACTGAAAGGAGCATCCAAAAGTTCCTCTGACAATTGGTTAAGAATTTCCCTGCCTTACCCCCTCCAAAGTATTGATAAAGTTACTGTACAGAGCCTCCTGGTTAACACAATTTTCATAATGTAATTGAAGCTTTTTCCAGTGACATTTATTCACAAAATTTGGGGAAGTGGTGTATTCTACCTCTGCTAACTGAAAATCACTAGTGACAGCTACCAGCACTTTGCGGGACCCCTTCCTTTTATGAATATTTATTTTTTTAAAGCTACCTCTACTGAATGCCTCGAAAGTGTCCCAAATAATATCAGGGGAAGCAGAAACCTTATTGTTGATAAAAAAAATTGTGAGTTCCTGCAAAATTCCCTCATCGTCTACCGATAATTTTAACAGAACCTGGGGGATTGAAAAAACTCTTTAAGTCTTGGGGTGTATTACCTCCGTGTCCACTGTTACTGGCAAGTGGTCGGAAATACCTCTGGACCCATATTGAATTCTCCCTTTGTGGCTCATCATCAAGCTATTAACCAAGGCGAAGTTGATCCTAGATAATGATCCCGAAGTTTTGAAGTGACATGGATATTATTTCTTTCCCGGATTCATTATTTTCCATGCGTCCCACTACCAGAAATTCTTAATAAATTGTAGAAAGTCAGGGCTTCCCCCGCCTTGCACTTCCAAATATCTACTGAATCTATCCATATGCTCATCATCCGCCTTGTATAAGTCACCTATATTTAACACTGGACAGTCCCACTTCTCATTTAAGTACAATGAAATTTTCCTGAACCTCAAAATAGATAGGTAAAGGAACATACACAGAAATCAAGATGCTTCAAAGTTGCCATGCAAGGTTACAAATCGACCGGACTCATCAGTCACAACATCAAAGATGCTTACTTGTAACTCCTTTGTGGACCAAAATAGTAACACCCCTAGAAAAGAAGGAGCAGATTGAATGAAAGCTCATATTAACCCAACTTTTCTCCAATCTTACTGACAAGTTCGGGCTGAAGTGCGTTTTCTGCAGGTACACAATGGCGTTTAAGTAATTATGAATCAAATTACTTACAGCAATTTTTTTTAAGATGGCCTCCTAAATCCTTCACGTTCCATGAAACTATTTTCAACATTGACAATCAATGAAGAGCAGCAGCAAATAAATTGGAAAATAGTAAAAGAGGAAAGAAGGGCGGAAAAAAAAAACCTAATCTATTTCTGCCCCCAGTCATGAAAGGGCTAAGTGTACAATTAACGCAACGCAAGAACCACAGAAAAAAAACATGCCGTTTTCCTGTAATTGCTGTTCTTTTTTTAAATAGACAGAGTTCCTATACTAATAAAAGCTGCGACGACATTTGCAGGAAACCCCGTCAATCTGCTGCACTTATATAACCTTAAACAAACCCTTAAAGCGGTTGTCCAGTCCCTAAAAATTGATGGCCTATCCTCAGGATAGGCCATCATTATCTGATCGGTCGGGGTCCAACTGCCAGGCCCCCCGTCAATTCAGGATAGGCCATCAATATTCGATCGGTCAGGGTCCAACTGCCGGGACCCCCGCCAATCAGCTGTCTTGAAGGGGCCGCACCGCTCGTACGAGTGCTGCTTCCACTTTATTACTGTCACCGCTCGAACTGTGAATCGCCGACACACATGTAGTGGCACTTCACAGTATTACAGCCCATTCACTTCAACAGGAGAAGGCTGTAATACTGTGATCTGCCGCTACATGTGTGTCGAGCAGTGACAGGAATGAAGCAGTGCTCGTACGAGCGCTGCGGCCCCTTCAAAGCAAATGATTGGAGGGGTCCCAGCAGTTGGACCCCGACTGATCAGATATTGATGGCCTTTAATTAATTAAGCCATTAATTTTTAGGGACTGGACAACCCATTTAAGGAAAACAAATGCTAAAACTGCACCAAATTTGTACTTTGTGAACAAGTGAACTGTGTGGGCAGTTATATGTTCCTATTCAAATGGAACAGTGGATTCAAAATAAACAAAAATAGTGAAAAAAATATTATTTAGAAGTAATAAAAATTGTATTACATTTTTAACTTTAAAACTAGTATAACATAATGTACTGTACATATAATTATATATTGTATTTTTCTAAAGTAAATCTTGAAAGTAAAGTATTATTTGATTTCATATTACACTGCAAATAAACAAGCAGAGATGTTGGCACCGAGCATGGCATTTTTGCAAGATAATGTAATTTTCTATCTAGAATCCTCTGTGTTTACCATAACAGTAGGGACAGTCAATTAAGCGCATGCCCATGAGAGGAGATTGATAATTTCCCGTTCTGGAGCACATATCTCAAAAGGATTAATTAGATATTATGTATCTTTTCAATAAGTTAATGATTTTTCTTAATATCAAGCAAACCACAGAGACCAATTAAAATGATGAAAATCTTATATCTCATTATATAATTATGTAAGCTGCTGTACTGAAGTTACCTCTGTAAAGTAGATTAGTATTGTTAAAATGTAATATGATAGATAGATAGATAGATAGATAGATAGATAGATAGATAGATAGATAGATAGATAGATAGATAGATAGATAGATAGATAGATAGATAGATAGATAGATAGATAGATATGAGATAGATAGATAGATAGATAGATAGATAGATAGATAGATAGATAGATAGATAGATAGATAGATAGATAGATAGATAGATAGATAGATAGATAGATAGATAGATAGATAGATAGATAGATGTAAAATATGAGAATGACAGAGAGGAAGTTGTGAAATATTGTCATGGAGCCTGTGGGCTCACGGGACAGCAGGGGGCAGTGTGAACCCTCCTTGTCACCAAAGGATTTGAGTTGTGGCTAATCCTGGGAGCAGAGTCTAAGGGAACCCCTCGTCTTCACCCTTTAACCCTTTTACAGGGATCTGTACTTTGTAGCAGGGGTACCCCAGGTCACTACTTCCAGAGTAGTCTCCCTTGGTGATAGCTAACGTAACAGGTGTAGCGTAGTCTAGGTAAGTCCAAAGGTCAGGGCAGGCTGCAGATGTGTGTCACAGGTAGGCCTTATTCACACTGACGTGTGTGTTTTGCGCGCACAAAAAAACACGGCGTTTTGCGCGCGCAAAAGGTCCGTGTGTCATCAGCATATGGTGCGCGGCTGCATGATTTTCGCACAACCGGCATCATGATGACACTCTGGTTTTCTGTTTACAAACAGAAAAGCATGTGGTGCTTTTCTGTTTTCATTCATTCATTATACTACTGTTGCGCGAATCACGCGCGGCACCCCGGAAGTGCTTCCATCTGCCGAGCGCGATTTGCATGCACCCATTGACTTCAATAGGTGCATGCAGCGCGAAACACGGCCAAATATAGGACATGTCGTGCGTTTCACGCAGCGGACATAACCTGCGTGAAATTCACTGACAGTCTGAACGGCCCCATTCAGTAGCATAGGTCAGGTGCGACGCGCGTGATTTGCACGCGTGTAGCACGAACGTATTATACATTCGTGTGAATAAGGCCGTATATTATCAAAAGGTCAGGGCAGATGGCTAGCTTATTCAGGGGTATTGTAGCAAAATTTCAGGGTAGACGGCAGGCAGGAATGGTCAAAAATACAAGCTGAGGTCAAACAAAGAAATTAAATAAACAGGATAGCAGGGACTCAAGGAATTGCTCTGGGAAAGTGTGATGGAAGGGAATGTCCCTTTAGACCCAGGGTGTCTGGGAGAAATAATTTTCGTGCGCGCTGGCCCTTTAAGAAAACAAGGAATCAGTGTAGAGCAAATATCTATTGGCTCCCTGCCCCGTCACTTACTTTGGTAAGCCACCGACTGTTTTAGGCCCGTAGCCTACTAGAGGTCTGAAGAACGTTAGCTTGACATCCTAGGCAGGCAGCACGATGATGCCACTGCATTGCATCGCCTGTTTCGGGCTGCAGGCGGAAAATCCAGTAGCTCGTGAGGTGAGTTACCTAACTACTATATGGGGGGTGCCTAACCACTTTATGGATGGCCTAACCACTATATGGTGGCACCTAACCACTAAGTGTGGCCTAACGACTATATGGGGCGCCTAACCTTCATATGGAAGTCTAACTAATATATAGAGGCACCTAACTATTGTATGGAGGTATAACTACTATATGGAAGGGCCCAACTACTATATGGGGGCGCCCAACTACTATTTGGGGACGCCCAACTACTATTTGGGGGCCTAACTACTATATGGGGCCTAACTACTACATGGGGTGCCTAACTACTATATGGGGGTTTACTAACTACTATAGGGGCCTAAATAGTATATGGTGGCACCTACAATATGGGGTCCCTAAAAACTATATGGTGGCACCTAACTATTATTTGAGGGCCTAACTATTATGTGCGGGCCCAAAAGGGACATTACTACTGTGTGGTAGAACCAGGGCCGCCATCAGGGGGGTATTAGGGGTAGTGGTGTGAGGGGCCCGGCCAAACCTAATTGAAAGGGGGGCCCGGCAACTGCCTCGACATTCTTTTGGTAGGAAAAAACGGGCCCCTGCAATGGGGCCCGTTTTTTTTCACCAAAAGAATGTCGTGAGCTGCTGCTGCTGCTGCTGCTGCGGGCCCCCTCCCCTCGTCATGCCGGGCTGTCAAACCGTCCGCCCGCGCGCGCACCCGATCGCGCGCACAATGAAACTCCCGCGCGTGCGCACTCGCGAGCGCGCATCCACGAACGCCCGCACTGGAGACCGCCCGCGCGCGCACCCGCGGTCGACCGCGCGCGCACCCGCGACCGGCCGCCCGCGCACCCGCAGCCGCGGACCCACATGGACAAAACTTACCTGGCTGGAGGTGAAGGACTGGACGTCTGGACCGAAGACCTCCCCTGGAAGACATCGCCGGAAGAGGACTGGAGTGGGAGCAGCTCTTCTGACAGTGAGTAAATTATCTCAAAGTGTTGTTTATGTATGGCCCTGTTCACACAGTATTTTGCAGGCAAAAAAAAATCTGCCTCAAAATTCCTTAAAGAATTTTGAGGCAGATTTTGCCCTGCCCACACTATCTTGCCGCGTTTTTTTGCTGCGTTTTTTGCCCGCGGCGATTGAGGACAGCAGACAAAAAACGCAGCGAAAAATGCATTTTCTGCCTCCCATTGATTTCGATGGGAGGTCAGAGGCGGAACCGCGGCAAGAAAGGACGTGCTGCTTTTTCTTTTTTCCGCGACTGGCTCCCATTGATTTCAGATTAAATCAATGTGAGGCGGTTTTGGAAGTTTTTTGGTGCTGATTCTGACGCAGTGTCCGAGTCAATATCAAGGCCCAAAAACTCTGTGAACTGGGCCTTATTGTTAGGGCTTATTCAGACGAACGTGTAATACGTCCGTGCAACGCGCGTGATTTTCACGCGCCTCGCACGGACCTATGTTACTCTATGGGGCCGTGCGGACTGTCAGTGATTTTCACGCAGCGTGTGTCCGTGTGTCCGCTGCGTAAAACTCACAACATGTCCTATATTTGTGCATTGTTCGCGCATCACGCACCCATTGAAGTCAATGGGTGCGTGAAAATCCCGCCCAGCACTTCCGCAGCCGTATAAACTATGAATGAAAACAGAAAAGCATCACGTGCTACAAACATACAAACAGAGTGTCATAATGATGGCGGCTGCGCGAAAATCACGCAGCCGCGCATCATACGCTGATGACACACGGAGCTGTTATGGAACTTTTGCATGCGCAAAACGCCACGTTTTTTGCGCGTGCAAAAAGCACACGCTTGTGTAAATCCGGCCTTAGGGTAGGAACACACTAGGCATGAACACTGCAGATTTTATGCAACACATTTTATTGTGGAAAATCCGCAGCGTATTACAGTCGCAGCCGAGGGGATGAGATTTTAACAAATCTCATCCACACGCTGCAAAAATAATGGACCTGCAGTGTGGCTTTGGCTTTTTAAGCCGCAGCATGTCAATGTATTCTGTGGAATCGCTGCTCCTCTGTTGCGGAAATGCTGCGGTTCTGCCGCAAAAATCACACAAGAGAAGAAAAAAAAGGTACTTTTTTAAATTGATAAAGTTTAGACTTGCCCCGGCCGTAGTCCTGGTGACGCGATCCTCTATTCTTAGCGCAGCTCGGCCTCCTGTCATGACGTTTCATCCCATGTGACTGATGCAGCGGTCACATGGTCTACAGCGTCATCCCAGGAGGCGGGGCTACGTTCAGAAGAGAGAGATGCGTCACCAGGACTACGGCCGGGGCAAGTCTAAACTTTTTTTTTCCTGCAGGATTCCCGCAGCGGACACGCCTCACGAAACTTGCGCCGCTATTTGGTGCGGTTTTGCTGGCAGAATTCCCTGCTGCTACCGGGGCGGATAAGCTGTGTAGTTTTACTCAGCATATCCGCCTAGTGTGTCCCTTATGATGTCGCTCCTGGAGCTGCTGCCGCTCTCCACATAGGCAGTTGGTCCAGTAGAATTTGGAAATATTTTTTTTTGTGAACCGGCTTAAAAAAATACAAAACTTTTGTGTTAGGGCCTGTTCACATAACCGTTCGCTTCCGTTCCGGGGTTCCGTCTGAGGTTTCTGTCGGGTGAACCCCGCAACGGAAAGTGAAAGTGACAGCACAGCTTCCGTTTCAGTCACCATTGATCTCAATGGTGACGGAAACATCGCTAATGGTTTCCGTTCGTCACCATTCCGGCTGGTTTTCGGACGGAATTAATAGCGCAGTCGACTGCGCTAATGGTGATGGAAACGGAAGCTGTGCTATCACTTTCACTTTCCGTTGCGGGGTTCACCCGACAGAAACCTCAGACGGAACCCCGGAGCGGAAGCGAACGGTGATGTGAACAGGCCCTAACACAAAAGTTTTGTATTTTTTTAAGCTGGTTCACAAAAAAAAATAATTCCAAATTCTACTGAACCAACTGCCTATTTAGAGAGCGGCAGCAGCTCCAGGAGCGACATCATAAGGGACACACTAGGCGGATATGCTGAGTAAAACGACACAGCTTATCCCGGGAGCCGCAGGGAATTCCGCCAGCAAAACCGCACCAAATAGTGGCGCAGGTTTGGTGAGGCGTGTCCGCTGCGGGAATCCTGCAGGGAAAAAAAAGTTTAGACTTGCCCCAGCCGTAGTTTAGATGACGCATCTCTCTCTTCTGAACGTAGCCCCGCCTCCTGGGATGACGCTGTAGACCATGTGACCGCTGCAGCAGTCACATGGGATGAAACGTCATGACAGGAGGCGGGGCTACGCTAAGAATAGAGGATCGCGTCACCAGGACTACGGCCGGGGTAAGTCTAAACTTTTTTATAAATTTAAAAAAGTGCCTTTTTTTTTTTTTTCTCATTTGTGATTTTTGCGGCAGAACCGCAGCATTTCCGCAACAGAGGAGCAGCGATTCCACAGAATACATTGACACGCTGCGGCTTAAAAAGCCACACTGCAGGTCCATTTTTTTTGCAGCGTGTGGATGAGATTTGTTCATATCTGACCCCCTCGGCTGCGACTGTGATACGCTGCGGATTTTCCACAATAAAATGTGTTGCATAAAATCCGCAGCGTTCATGCCGAGTGTGTTCCTACCCTAAGGCCGGATTTACACGAGCGTGTGCTTTTTGCGCGCGCAAAAACGTGGCGTTTTGCGCATGCAAAAGGTCCATAACAGCTCCGTGTGTCAGCAGCGTATGATGCGCGGCTGCGTGATTTTCGTGCAGCCGCCATCATTATGACACTCTGTTTGTATGTTTGTAGCACGTGGTGCTTTTCTGTTTTCATTCATAGTTTATACGGCTGCGGAAGTGCTGGGCGTGATTTTCACGCACCCATTGACTTCAATGGGTGTGTGATGCGCGAACAATGCACAAATATCGGACATGTCGTGAGTTTTACGCAGCGGACACACGGACACACGCTGCGTGAAAATCACTGACAGTCTGCACGGCCCCATAGAGTAACATAGGTCCGTGCGAGGCGCGTGAAAATCACACACGTTTCACGGACGTATTACACGTTCGTCTGAATAAGCCCTAACAATAAGGCCCAGTTCACAGAGTTTTTGGGCCTTGATATTGACTCGGACACTGCGTCAGAATCAGCACCAAAAAACTTCCAAAACCGCCTCCCATTGATTTAATCTGAAATCAATGGGAGGCAGTCGCGGAAAAAAGAAAAAGCAGCACGTCCTTTCTTGCCGCGGTTCTGCCTCTGACCTCCCATCGAAATCAATGGGAGGCAGAAAATGCATTTTTCGCTGCGTTTTCTGTCTGCTGTCCTCAATCGCCGTGGGCAAAAAACGCGGCAAGATAGTGTGGGCAGGTCAAAATCTGCCTCAAAATTCGGTGCGCGGTTCCAGGCGGTCGCCGGTGCGCATGCGCGGGAGTTTGCGGGTGCGCGTGATCGGTCGCACAGGCGGCGGTGTTTGACGGCCCCCATGACGACCCCATGCTACCCAGGGCCGCCATCAGGGGGGTATTAGGGGTACTGATGTGAGAGGCCCGGCCAAACCTAATTGAAAGGGGGGCCCGCAGCTCATGACATTCTTTTGGTGAAAAAAACGGGCCCCATTGCAGGGGCCTGTTTTTTTTCTACCAAAGGCAAGTCGCGGCAGTTTGCCGGGCCCCCCTTTCAATTAGGTTTGGCCGGGCCTCTCACATCAGTACCCATAATACCCCCCCTGATGGCGGCCCTGGGTACCATGATATAGTACTGGACGGAGTACCGTTAACAGGCGGTGCCACGGTAGGGGGGCCCAGAAAATGTAGCTGTAGGGGGCCCTGAAATTCCTGATGGCGGCCCTGGGTAGAACTATTACTGTTTGGGGTATAAAGGGGGCGCTATTGCTGTGCGGAGCACAAAAGAGTTGCACTAGTACTGTGTGGGGCCTAAAGTTGGCGTTATTACCATCTGGAGCACTATGGATGGTGAGTTTTTGTAGAGCATGCTGGAAAATCAAAACTCAAAGATGTCTCTGTGTGTCAAATTCTGTAAAGACAAGTCGTAGTTGGGAGAAGTAGTCTTGGCAGATTGGTCTGGATGAAGAAGAAAAGGGAAAGTAGACAATTACAACCAGAGAAGACGTCATCTGTGAGTTACTGGATTGACTGTAAGGTATTCACTTATATGGTCTGCAGAGCATCTGTGTAGAACTGATATCTATCACTACAGATCTGTCCAACCCCAACTTTTTTTGAATTGTATTAAGTTATACAAATTGTCATGATACTAATTGAATACGAGCTTGCGTCATCCAGTAATTTTTTTTTAATTATTATCGTATGTTATCATATTATATTATGTGTATATTATGTATATATTATCGTATATTATTATATTATTGTATTTTAACATGAGAGACTATAGGCGACAGATGGCATCAATGACATTGTCAAAGGCATCCGTCACAGCCATCCAGTAAAAAAATGATACGTTAAAGGGTAAATAAACTTTCAGAAAACTTGTGACATGTCATAGTGACATGTCACAACTTTTGATCGGTGGGGGTCCGAGCACTGAGACCCACACCGATCGCTAAAACGGAGCTGCAGAAACGCTCGGGTGAGCGCTGTGTCGCTTCGTTTCTGATCGGCTTTTCTCAGAAAGCAGAGCAGTTGGTGCACGGGCTCATAAACTTTCTATGGAGCCCGTACACCAACTGCTCCGCTTTCTAAGAAAAGCCGATCAGAAACCAAGCGGCTCTGCGCTCACCTGAGCGCTTCTGCTGCTTCATTTAAGCGATTGGTGGAGGTCTCAGTGCTCTGACCCCCACCATTCAAAAATTCTGACATATCACCATGACATGTCAAAAGTTTTCTGAAAGTTTAGTTACCCTTTAAACATTCAAAAAAACATGGCAGGCTATGTGCAACGGATGGCTGACGAATGTTATTCGCCAGAGGCATATGTCGGAAAATTAGATTTTCTTTGACATGTTTGCTTAACATATGGCGCTACATAGGGTTTAGAGATAAGGGAGGACACATCTGTATATGGTCACCGTATGGTGGTAATATCGGTCGTAGTATAGTGGTTTTATTCTGTAACAGTATGGTGGTATTATTCAGTCACTATGTAGTGGAAATATGTGATCATGGTATGCCGGTATTATTCAGTAACAGTATGGTGGTATTATTCAGTCACTATGTAGTTGAAAGATGTGGTCATGGTGTGGCAGTATTATTCAGTAACAGTGTGTTGGTGTTTTTCAGTCACTATGTGGTGGTCATATGTGATCATGGTGTGGTGGCATTGTTTGCCCTTTGTAGAGTGGTATCATTTGTAATATTGGCCTTGGTATACTGGGTTTTGTTCAGTAACAGTATGGTGATATTTGTTCCATGTATAATAAATAGTGGTATCATGTGTTACTTTATGACTGTATAACATAGAAAATTCTCATATGTTGTGTTTGAGACTAGCAATGCCATGGGGGCCCGCGCATCGGACAAACAAGCGAGGGGGGGGTGGCTGGGTCAGGTGCAAAATATGCTCTGGGGCCCAGAGGACTCTGGTTAAGCCCCTGGATAGATAAAAAAAATGTGAGGTTTCAACCCCCATCTTGTGCCTTTCTCAAGCAATACAATAGTGTGTTCAGCAAGGTTTAAACAGGGAATGTAAAACAATCAAGTAATTACATACAATTATCATAAAGTGCATTTACAAAATGTATTGGTTGTACTATATATCGTATTATGCACTGTCATTTTATTGCACTTGTCACTTTTTGTCTTTTTGATGGATGTACTATATATTATGAAATATGATATATTGTAATACTTTTTTTGCACTTATGATAATTGTATGTAATTACTTGATTGTATTATATTCCGTAGTTAAACTGTAATGATGGGGGTAGGGAAACAGACAAGTGAGCCCTAATCTACCCGCCACTCAGTCCCTGCCTACTTGCAACGACCCGCCCTAGGCGACGGGGTACAACTGGGCGACGGTCCCTACGCTCAGTAAGTGCACGACAGACAAACAGACAAGGGTACACAAAGCTAAGGGAAATGGGGCAGTTGCCCACGGCAACACCGTGAGCAACAAGAGTGGTGAACGAGCCGAGTCAAACCAGGAGTGTACGAGGTGCCAAACGCAGAGCAGGAGAGTAGTGAACAAGCCGAGTCAAACCAGGAGTGTACGAGGTAACAAACGCAGAGTAGGAGAGTAGTCAGTAAGCCAGGGTCAGTATTAAGCAGGGTCAAATAGTTCAGAAGCTGCAGCAGGGCCAGGAAACCAAACGAGAAGAATCACAAGCAAGGAGGAACAGGAAAGGCAGGTAAAAATAGACAGAGGGCGGGAGCTAGCTCCGTCTGGCCAGGCTGTGATAGGCTCTCCCACTCCTAAGCCTGCCATCCTGAGTGGTGGAAGATGGAGTCAGTCTCACAGACATAGAAGCAGGTGCAGACTGATTACCTATGGGCGTTGACACAGAAGCTGTGCCTGGCAGATCCTTTACATAAACCGTGCTAAACACACTATTGTATTGCTTGCTAAATACACTATTGTATTGCTTGAGAACCGAAGGCACAAGCTGGGCACAACATATTCGCAACTCAAATGGTATATCTGGGAGAAAATTGCAATTTTCACTCTGCACCATACGCTGCGCTTTAACTTTGGGACAACACCTGTGGGATTAAAATGTTTACTACACCTCCAGATGAATGCCACTTCTCAGGATTTTCTAATATTACGACGCCTCCAAATCCATGGCGCTCCTTCCCTTTTGAGCCCTGCCGTATGCCCAGCAGCAGTTTATGATCACCTATAGTGTATTGTCATACTTCGGGGAGCAATTGGATGACAAATGTTGGGGTGCTTTTTCTTCTATGCTCCTTGCGAAAATGAAGAATTTGAGCTAAAACTACATATTATTGGAAAAAAAATAATTTCTTTTTTATAGGTCAATCCTAATAAATTTGCTGAAACACTTGAGGTCAAAATGCTTACTACACCCCTAGATTAATTTCTTGAGGATTTTAGGTTCCTAAATGGGGTCACTTTATTGGGTGGTATGCGCTCCATTGGCTCCCTTATGGGCTTTGCAAATACATGACGTCGGAAAACTATTCTAGCAAAATCTGGGCTCCAAAAGGCACTCCTTCCCTTCTAAGCCCTGCCATGTGCCCAAACAGAGTTTTACAACCACATGTTTGGTCTTGCTATACTTGGAAGAAATTGCTTTACAAATTTTGGCGTGCTTTTTCTTCTATAGTCCTTGGGAAAATAAAAAATTTGAGATAAAACTACATCTTATTAGAGAGAAAATGTATTTCCATTTTCACAACTTAATTCGAATAAATTTGCTGAAACACATATCGGGTCAAAATGCTCAGTACACCCCTATATGAATTCCTTGAGTGGTGTAGTTTCCTAAATGGGGTCTTTTTGGGGATATTTCTTATGTTTTTGCAACTCAAGGCCTCTATAGTGATGTCTTGAAAACTTAAATCCACAAGGTGGTCCTTCATTTCTGAGGTCTTTTTTTAAATCAAGTAGTACACTAGGGCCACACCTGGGATGTTTCTAAAAACTACAGAATCTGGGCAATAAATATTGATTTGTGTTTCCCTGTTACCACCTACTTTGTGACTGAAATAAATGGATAAATATTGAATATTGAATGGTACAACTGGGCGGCGGTCCCTACGCTCAGTAAGTGCAAGACAGACAAAACAGACAGGGGTACACAGAAGCTAGGGAAACGGGGCAGCTGCCCACGGAGACACCGTGAGCAACAAGAGTGGTGAACGAGCCGAGTCAAACCAGGAGTGAGCGAGGTACAAAACGCTGAGCAGGAGAGTGGTCAGAAAGCCAATGTCAATAACAAGCAGAGGATCAGAAGTACAAGCAGCAGCAGCAAGCCAGGAAACAAGCATAGAAGAATCACAGGCAAAGGAGGAACAGGAAAGGCAGGTATAAATAGACTAGCTCTGTCTGGCCAGGCTGTGATAGGCTCTCCCACTCCTAAGCCTGCCATCCTGAGTGGTGGAAGATGGAGTCAGTCTCACAGACATAGGAGCAGGTGCAGACTGATTGCCCACGGGCGTCGACACAGAACCTGTGTCTGGCAAATCCTTTACAATAGGCCCAGGGGCGTAACTAGGAAAGACTGGGCCCGATAGCAAACTTTTGACTGGGCCCCACTGCCCCCCCCCCCCTTGTAGATAGTAGCAGTACCTTGTAGTTCGCGCCAATCAGCCTCCCTTGTAGATAGTGCAACACTCCTCCCTTGTAGATAGTGCCCCACAGCCCCCCTTGTAGGTGGAGCCCCACAGCCCCCCCTTGTAGATAGTGGAAGTGCCACACAGCCCCGCTTGTAGTTTGTGCCACTCAGCCCCCCTTGTAACGTAGATAGTGCCACACAGCCCCCCTGTAGATAGTGCCACACTGCCCCCTTGTAGATAGTGCCCAACAGCCCCCCTGTAGATAGTACCACACTGCCCCTCTTGTAGAAGGTGCCCCACAGCCCCCTGTAAATAGTGGCAGTGCCCCACAGCCACCTTTGTAGTCCATAACACACAGCCCCCATTGTGGATAGTGGCAGTGCCACACAGCCTCCCTTGTAGATAGTGCCACACAGCCCCCTTTGTAGATAGTGCCACACAGCCCCTTGAAAAGAGAGGGCCACACAGCCCCCTCTTGTAGATAGTGCCACACAGCTCCCCTTTGTAGATAGTGCCACACAGCCCCCCTTGTAGATCGTGCCACATAGCCCCCCTTGTAGATCGTGCCCCACAGCCCCCTTGTAGATAGTGCTCCAAAGACCCCCTTGTAGATAGTGCCACACAGCCCCCCTTTGTAGAAAGTAGCACATAGCACCCCTTGTAGTTCGTGCCACACAGGTCCCCCTTGTAGTCCATGCCACACAGCCCGCCTTGTAGATAGTGCCCCACAGCCCCCTTACAGATAGTACCACACAGCCCAAACTTGTACATAGTGCCACACTTGCCCTGTAGATAATTCCACACCCCCTGTAGATAGTGCCACACACAGCCCCCTTGGAGACAGTGCCACATATCTCCCCTTGTACATCATGCCACACACAACCCCCCTTGTAGATTGTACCACACAGGCACCCTTGTAGATAGTGCCACACAGCCCCCCTTGTAAATCATGGCACACAGCCCCCATAGTGCCCTCCAAACAAATTTCATGAAATTGTACTCACCTAGCCCTGTTCCCACGACAAATAGAGTTGCTCCACAACCTCTTCAGCAGCCTGTAAACGCCTCAGCAGCCTGTGGCGTCATCGAGCCGGCCTACACAGGGATCCTTATAGGCTGCAGGCCTAAAGTGGCCTCTATCCCAGTGAATAGTCGAGTAGGGAGCTAGCTCATGATATCCCACAGTATTCAATTCTATTGGAATCCTCAGGGTATGTGCACATGACCTCTTTTCAGACGTAATGGAGGTGTTTTATGCCTCGAATTACACCTGAAAAAGACGGCTCCAATACATCGGCAAACATCTGCCCATTGCTTGCAATGGGTCTTACGATGTTGTGTGCAGACGAGCTGTCATTTTAAGCGTCGCTGTCAAAATACGGCGCGTAAAATGACAGCTCGTTTTTGGAGCCGTTTTCTCATAGATGCTATTGAAAACAGCTCCAAAAACGGCCGTAAAAAACGCAGCAAAAAACGCGAGTTGCTCAAAAAACGTCTGAAAATCAGGAGCTGTTTTCTCTTGAAAACAGCTCCGTATTTTCAGACGTATTTTGTTAATTGTGTGAACATACCCTAAGGACGCAGATACAATTGAATGTGACAGTCGCCTAGGCCCACGGACTCCCAGTGCTAGTGACCCCCATGGGCATGAGGGGTCGGTGCCTCCATTATGGGCCGGGTGGCACAGGCCGCCTCATGCTGCGGGACCGCTATAGCTGCTATAGCGGTAGTTCAGCTACTGTATAGGCCCCTCAAAGCCACTTCAGAACAGAAGTGGTGCTTAAAAAATAGATTTTGCAAATTTTGGTTAAAATGTGAAAAACTGCTAGTAAACTTATAAGCCTTATTACGTCCTAAAAAATAAAATAAAATTTACAAATTGATATTTACGTAAAGAAGACATATGGTAAACCTTACTTATTTACTAATTTGTGTGGTATCCAATTTAAAAGCAGAGGAATTCAAATGTCGGAAAATGCAAATGTTTTCTAATTTTCTTAACCCTTTAGTGACCATTTTAGGCCTTAATGACCAAGCTATTTTTTACGTTTTTTCCATCGTCTCATTCAAAGAGCTATAACTTTTTTGCGTCAACATAGCTGTATAAGATCTTGTTTTTTGAGGGACAAGTTGTATTTTTTAATAGCACCATTTTGGGGTACATATAATTTATGATTATCTTATATTAACTTTTTTTTGGGGGGGAATAGAAAAAAAAAACAGCAATTTCTCCACACTTTTTTGTGTCCTAAATTTACGCCGTTTACCGAACGGTATAAATAACACAATAATTTTATACAGCGGGTCGTTACGATTGGAACTATACCAAATGTATATATATATATATATATATAATGTTTTTGAATACACTGAAGAAATTATTATCGTATATTTACATATATATATACTCGTTCTATATTTATTTATTCATTCTTTTTTTTTTTTAGTTTGGTTACCTTTTAGCCCCTCGGGTTACCCTTCGGGGTTCTGAGCTTCCTGTGGCTGCCATGTTTTTTTCCGGGGGAAATGTTCTGGTTGCTGTGGTTACTCTTATGATTTTTATTATTGATAAGACAGTTCATCATAGTTCATTTTTAATTTGTATTAATACAACTTCATTCATTATATAAACTTCTATAGCAGGCGAAATTGGTGCTTCTAATCAGGTTGATTTATTCATATATCAATTTGGTGGCATCCATCTTCCTTGCTTTTAATTTTCAGTATTCCATACATTCTGTTACCTTTATTTGCATCAAATTGTATGCTTGATATTCCCACTTATTTATGATTGAAGTCTCCATTGGGGACTCATTTTGAAGCTTGAATCATCGCATTTATATCCAAATGGATACTATGGAAAATATCAATAAGATCATCCAAATGGATGTTTATTATTTTTATTATTATAGACATCATGAGGGTTGTTCTCTTCGTCCAGTTGAGCTCTTCTAGGTTTTAGTTTAACAGTAGCTTAAATCTTTTTTACTTATCACTTTTATTTCTTTCAATTTCGTTTACTTTCCAATTGAATGTTTAGTATTGTAAAACATCGCAATTGTGATATAGAAAATTTCTGCATATCCAGATGACTGTTCGAGGTTGAACTTATGTTTAACTCGCTGGCCAGTATACTACTGAATTTGTCAGATTGTCTTTTAACTTTTACTAAATGTGACTATTTTATATTTTGTGCTTCTTTTAACTTTTCTCTTTCTCTCTTAATTGATGATGTATTTGGTATGTACAAATGTAAGTTTTGATGTGTTTTTAAGTATAATTTTCTCCAACGATTACGTCACTGGTGCACTCTGACCCTGTTTACATTGGCGGTTTTTATTCCCGCGTGGTGTATTTAAAAGGGCTGGTGTTTAGACTGCAATTCATATGGCCTGAGGAAGATGCCGGTGCGGCATTGAAACGCATAGCCTTTATAAATAAATATCATTATTCACTACAACCGTATCATCATTGAGTAGCAGCGCCTTACGTAGTCCCGTTTTTGAAGAATCTCTGCAGTAGACTGTGATCATAGAAGAGTCACAAACCTATCAAATTCTGTCATATGATTCTTAGTAATTGATTGCAAACTGTCATTTTACATTATAAGTAGTAGTTTACAGTCTGAAGCCAAGGAGCATCTAACGCAATTTTATGTACCCGTGTGGCTATTCCCACCCAAAAAAAACGAAAAATATATCAGTTCTAATATTTTGTTTTCTGCTTAACAAAGTTAATGCAAATCTTTAACCACTTCAATCAGACATTAACTACTTTATTTTTAAATAGGCACTGCACTTTGAACAAACTTTGGATAAATCAATAGTATAAGCGAATATAAGAAGCTTTGTAATATATCTTAGAGAAAAATGTCTCTTTCTCTAATTATTGGGCCCTTCTCCCTTCTCCCTCCTCCTTCCTGCCTCCTTTTTCCTCCCTCCTGAAGTGTTCTCTCGCTCTGAATTTACTGCTTTCTCCGTCTTATCTTAGACAAAATCTGTCTTTCAGCTTAGGCCCCATTCACACGAACGTGTTTTTGCGGCCACAATTCCCCCGAAAATCCACGGGAGAATTGCGACCCCATTAATTTCTATGTGGCCATGCACACGACCGTAGTTTTTACGGTCCGTGCATGGCCCGGGAGCCCGCACCGCAGAAAGAACGTACCTGTCTTATTACGGCCGTATTCTGCGGTCTGGGCTCATTGAAAATAATGGCCATGTGCATGTGCCACGATTTGCGGGCGGCTCGCGGCTGACAGTCCGCAGCCGGCCGACACGAAAATCACGGCCGTGCACACAGTATCAGGTATCAGCTGCCCATAGAAAGCTATGGAGAGGGAAGGGGAAGAGCAGAAGCAGAGTGAGAGAGAGGAGAAAGATACAGACAGACATGCTGCAGCTTCCTGGCAAGTGTTATATCTTACCCCAGTGCTGGATTCTCAACTTCTTTGCGCAAAACTGTTGTATAATGTCCTCCATGCTGCTGCAGCTTCTATATATGTTATAGATAGAAATAGAAGAGCAGGATTTTCTCTTCTTTATGTGTGCTGTATATAGGAGACATATAGCAGCTAGGCTCCACCGAGTAGATTAGAGAAAAATGAATATTAGAAATAGAGGCTGCAGAGGGAAAAACTGCTGAATAATGCCATATGCAAGTCATATAATGGTCAGAAATAGTGTTATTCCTCATGTAAACACATATTGATTCAGTTAAACCTTGCTCCAACTCCAATTACCTAGCTTTCACAGGATACTTAAGCTACCCTATATAAATTCAGTCACTGTAGTGTTACATGTTTACGGAATTTTCAGCGAACTAGAAGAAGAATCGTTTGCAGTGGTTATCACAGTTCGGAGAAGGTGACAATTTTTTATTAAAAGCTATGTAAACCTTTGAAAGACAAATGATTATTTTTTAATAAAAAGGTGTATCCGTGTGCTTTGTGTAACTTTGGAAATACTTTTCATTAATCCCTTCCCTCTTTGGCCAGTTTTGACCTCCCTGACAGAGCCTCATTTTTCAAATCTCACATGTTTCACTTTATGTGGTAATAACGTCGGAATGCTTTTACCTATCCAAGCGATTCTGAGATTGTTTTCTCGTGACACATTGGACTTTATGTTACTGGCAAAATTTGCTCCATACATTCAGTATTTAATTGTGAAAAACACCAAAATGTAGCAAAAAATTTGCATTTTTCTAAATTTAAATGTATCTGCTTATAAGATAGGCAGTTATACCACACAAAATTGTTGCTAATTAACATCCCCCATATGTCTACTTTAGATTGGCATCTTTTTTTGAACATCCGTTTATTTTTCTAGGATGTTACAAGACTTAGAACTTTAGCAGCAATTTCTCACATTTTCAAGAAAATGTCAAAAGGCTATTTTTACAGTGGCCAGTTCAGTTGTGAAGTGGCTTTGAGGGCCTTATATATTGGAAACCCCCAATAAGTCACCCCATTTTAAAAACTTCATCCCTCAAAGTATTCAAGACAGCATTTAGAAAGTTTCTCAACCCTTTAGTAGTTTCACAGGAATTAAAGCAATGTAGAGGTGACATTTACAAATGTCATTTTTTTTTGTAGAAATTCATGTTTAATCAATTTTTTTTGTAACACAGAATGTTTTACGAGAGAAATGCCACTCAACTTATTGCCCAGTTTCTGCAGATTTAGGAAATATCCCACATGTGGCCCTAGTGTGGTAATAGACTGAAGCACTGGCCTCAGAAGCAAAGGAGCACCTAGTGGATTTTGGGGCCTTCTTATTAGAATATATTTTAGGCACCATGTCAGGTTTGAAGGGCTCTTGCGGTGCCAAAACAGTGGAAATCCCCCAAAAGTGACCAAATTTGGGAAACTACACACCTCAAGGAAATCATCTAGGGGTAGGGTGAGCATTTTGACCCAACAGGTTCATTGCAGAAATTATTGGAAATAGGCCCTAAAAATGTAAATCTAATTTTTTTTTCTAAGAAAATGTAAGTTTAGCTAATTTTTTTTCATTTTCACAAGGACTAAAGGAAAAAAAGGATCCAAAAATATGTAAAGCAATTTCTCCCGAGTAAAACAATACCCCACATGTGGTCATAAACAGCTGTTTGGACACACGGCAGGGCTTAGAAGGGAAAGAGCGCTATTCGGCTTTTGGAGATCACATTTAGTAGGAATGATTTTCGGAGGCCATGTCGCCCAAAAAGGCCATGGACGCCCAAAAAGTGAGTCCATTTAGGAAACTACACCCCTGAAGGAATTCATCTAGGGGTGTAGTGAGCATTTTGACCCCACATGTGGGTCATAGAATTTATTAGAATAGGGCAGTGAAAATAAAAACAATCCCTTTTCTTCAATAAGAAGTATCTTTAGCTCAAAATTTTCTAATTTTCTCAACAAATAAAGGAAAAAAAGAACCCCAGAATTGTAAAGCAATTTCTCCCGAGTACGGCAATACCCCATATGTGGTAATAAACTTCTTTTTGGGCACACAGTAGGGCTCAGAAGGGAAGGAGCGCCATTTGGCTTTTGGAGGTCAGATTGGATTGGTTTCTGGTCGCTATGTCACATTTGCAAAGCCCCTGTGGGACCAAAGCAGTGGAACCCCCCCCCCCCCCCAGAAGTGACCCCATTTTTGAAACTACACCCCTCAAGGTATTCACCTAGGCGTGTAAAGGGCATGTTAACTCCGCAGGTGTTTTGCAGAAATTAGTGTGCACTCGATGTTGCAGAGTGAAAATGGGATTTTTTTTTCCATAGATATGCCAATATGTGGTGCCCAGCTTTTGCCACCATAACAAGACAGCTCTCTAATTATTAAGCTGTGTTTCCCGGTTTTAGAAACACCCTACATGTGGCCCTAATCTTTTGCCTGGACATTTGACAGGGCTCAGGAGTGAAAGAGTACCATGTAAAATTGAGGCCTAATTTGGCGATTTACAAAGTATTGGTTCACAATTGCAGAGCTCTGATGTGAAATAATAAAAGAAACCCCTAAGAAGTGACCCCATTTTGGAAACTGCACCCCTCAAGGCATTTATTAAGCGGTGTAGTGAGCATCTTCACCCCACAAGTGTTTTCCATAAATAATTGCTCTGCGGATGGTGCAAAGTAAAAATGTACATTTTTCCCTAGATGTGACATTTCAGTGGAAAGCATGTCGTGCCCAGCTTGTGCCACTGGAGACATAAACCCCAAATATTGTTAAAAGGGTTCTCCCGGGTATGGCAATGCCATATATGTGGAAGTAAACTGCTGTTTGGGCACACTGTAGGGTTCAGAGTGGAGGGAGCACCATTTGGCTTTTGGAGCGTGGATTTGCTTGGCAGTAATTTTGTTTGGAGTATTGCTGGTGTTTCCTTTTATAATGTGGGGGTACATGTAAGCCGGGCAGAGTACATCAGGGGCATAGTCAGGTGGTATAATAATTGGGTTAAAAAAAACAGTAAAATAATCCATAGATGTGTGTTACGCTGTGAAGCAATTATTTCTGCTCTGATAAATGTCCTTCCTTATCCCCCTTCTGGTCCACACTTCGCACCTTTGCAGTTTGGGGAATTTTGCTGGGAAGTGTTGTCCTGGTATAATACGGACGCCCTCGCTTCCAGCAGATATGTTTGGGCCCTCCCCTTTCTGGTTACCTAATTTTAGGGCCTTGATAAATCGCCTCTTGAAACAGAAGAAATGTTCCCTTCGGGCCAGCGCAACTGCATATTTTTTATTTCCTGACTTATTGGAACCTTCACTCATTTTAATTTTTCATAGACGTAGCGGTATGCGGGACGAGCTGTAGTTATTGTTGGTACCATTTTGTGACACATGCGACATTTTGATCACTTTTTATCCTATTTTTTGGGAGGCAAGGGACAATTCTGACATAGTTTTTTTTTATACAGCGTTCACCATGCGTTATTAACTACATGTTAAGGAAAGATAACCCCAGCACACACAAAAGTACAACGGAGGTCAAGATGCAGAATAAATTTAAGTTTTATTGCAACTGCAACAAAAATGATGGTATTGTGGTAGTAAGCGACTTGATAGGACGTTTCGGCCGACCCACGGCCTTTGTCACTGTCGCATCCATGGTCTCCCTCATAGCGCTCATACTGACAGGAGCGCTCGCCATGGTGCCCGCTTAGCAGCCGGATGTGATGTCAGAGTCAGAATCTTTCCTTATATTGTGGGATTTTGGTCCCTACCCTACTAGCACCACACCAACAAATTGAGGAGTGCATCCCAATATTTATTCTTAATAAACTACGTGTTAACTTTATTCTGCGGGTCAGTCCGATCCCGGCGATACCTAATTTATAGCACTTTTTTATGTTTTACAACATGCAAAATAAAATTACTTTTGTAAAAAGAATGTATTTTTTCTGTCGCCAAGTTGTGAGAACCATAAAGTTTTAATTTTTTAGTCTACGAAGCTGTATGAGGGCTTGTTTTTTGCGAGACAAGCTATAGTTTTTATAGGTACCATTTTTAGATGCGTATGACTTTTCGATCACTTTTTATTCCAACATTTGAAGGGTAAAGTGACCAAAAAACTGAAATTCTGGTATAGTTTTTTTTTACGCTGTTCACAGCATGGAATTAATAACATAATATTTTTATAGTTCAGGCGGTTACGGACGCGGCGATACCAAATATGTTAATTTTTTTCAATCATAAAGGACTTGATAATGGAACAGGGCGATTGTGTTTTGTTTTATTACTTGAAACTTTTATTATATGATTTAAAACTTTTTTTTTGACACTTTTTTTTACACTTTTTTTTCAAGTCCCACTAGGTGACTTGAAGGTCCATCTGTCAGATTTTTTTTTCTAATACATTGCACTACCTATGTAGTGCAATGTATTAGATCTGTCAGTCATTCACTGACAGCAAGCCGATTAGGCTTCGCCTCCCGACGGGGCCTAATCGGCTTCCGTAATGGCAGAGCAGGAGGCCATTGTTAGGTCTCCTGTTGCCATAGCAGCAGTCGCCAGCCCTGATTGCATGGCAGGGCTGGCGATCTGCTAGCAACCTCTAAGATGCAGCGATCGCTGCATCTAAGGGGTTAATGACAGGGATCGGAGCTAGCTCCGGTTCCTGCCGTTACAGGTGGATGTCAGCTGTAACATACAGCTGACATCCACCGCTGATGACACCGGCTCAGTTCCTGAGTCGGCGCCATCTTGCCGTCGGCTACGGAAGCCTCTCGGGCTCCGCCGCCGGGCGGGTCCTGGAAGGCTTCCATGCTAGGCAGACCGGGAGGCCAGTATTAGGCCTCCGGGTGCCATTGCAGCCACCGGAACCCCAGCAATTTCATTAGCTTAAATGCAGCGAGCGCGTTTGAGCACTGCATTTAAGCGGTTAATGGCAGAGATCGGAGCTAGCCTCCGGTTCCTGCCGTTACAGGTGGATGTCAGCTGTAACATACAGCTGACATCCACCGCTGATGACACCGGCTTAGCTCCTGAGCCGGCGTCATCTTGTCGTCGGCTACGGAAGCCTTTCAGGCTCCGCCGCCAGGCGGGTCCTGCAAGGTTTCCATGCTAGGCAGACAGGGAGGTCAGTATTAGGCCTCCGGCTGCCATTACAGCCATCGGAAACCCAGCAATTTCATTGCTGGGGTTCCGATGAGCTGCAAACAGCTTAAATGCAGCAATTGCGTTTGAGCGCTGCATTTAAGGGGATAATGGCAGGGATAGGAGCTTGCTCCGGTCCTGCCGTTACAGGTGGATGTCAGCTGTAACATACAGCTGACATCCACCGCTGATGACGCCGACTCAGCTCCTGAGACGGCGCCATCTTGCCGTCAGCTACGGAAGCCTTTCAGGCTCCGCCGCCGGGTGGGTCCTGGAAGGTTTCCATGCTAGGCAGACTGGGAGGCCAGTATTAGGCCATTTCAGCCACCAGAACCCCAGCAATTTCATTAACTTAAATGCAGCGATCGCGTTTGAGCGCTGCATTTAAGAGGTTAATGGCAGGGATCGGAGCTTGTTCCGGTTCCTGCCGTTACAGGTGGATGTCTGCTCCTGAGCCGGCGCCATCTTGCCGTCGGCTATGGAAGCCTTTCAGGCTCCGCCGCCGGGCGGGTCCTGGAAGGCTTCCATGCTAGACAGACCGGGAGGCCAGTATTAGGCCCCCGGCTGCCATTGCAGCCACTGGAACCCCAGTAATTTCCTTGCTGAGGTTCCGATGAGCTGCAAACAGCTTAAATGCAGTGATCGCGTTTGAGTGCTGCATTTAAGGGGTTAATGGTGGGGATCGAAGCTAATTTCGGTCCCCGCCATTACAGCCGGATGTCAACTGTAAGATACCGCTGACATCCGGCGATGGTGGCACCGACTCAGCTTCTGAGCCAGTGTCCACTATTTGTCGTATGGATACGGCAAAATGTGGGAAGCACTAGCTTCCATGACGTATCCATACGACAAATGTCGGGAAGGGGTTAAAAATTTGTTTTACTTTTTTAGATACGGCTGCTCTGTATTCTTTATACAGAGCAGCTGTATCTAGCGCTATTCACTGAATCCGTCAGTCCCACAGACCTGACGGCTTCAGTGACAGCGGTGATCCACCAGTAAACTGTCACATCTAAGTTATGAACTTAGATGTGATAGATATAGCGTTAGATATAGCTGCTCTATATCTAACAAAGTAAAACAAATATTTAATAAAAAGTATTTACAAAGTTACACAAAACACACTGATACACCTTTTTATGAAAAAAAAATTTGACTTTCAAAGGTTTACATAGATACATGACAACTGCCTAGAATGGAGAGCGGTAGCTTAGTCCATATTTCCAGCTCTTCTTTTATATTAGAGAATAAAGTTTAATTCCAAGATATGTTTTGTAAGATTGAGATATTTTTATACCCGTGCTTTATATTCTGGGGTCAGTTTCATGTGGAAAGTTGGTTAGGCCCTGTAGTTCACATTTACTAGAGTTAATTTTGAAACCTGGAAATTAGTTAAATTATTTGCTTTAGTTGAGCTTCAGGTTTAGCAAGAAATAGCAGAATATCAACCGCAAAGATTGCTGCTCTAACTATTTCATACCCTGCCGTCAAATATCTGGCCATATTCCAGCTGCCTGTGACACAAGAGTTTCTGGGTTCAAAACATGACACTGGTGCTCTGACAAACCTCACTTTCGAGGGACCCACTAATGTTGGTAGTAGGCTTGCTAATGTATTGGCTAATATTTTTTATATTAGCCAACCTTTGAAGACACTTTTTATTTAATGTAATGTATGTGCTTTGTCATTTTAAACATCTGTTTAAAATACATTTATTAAAGATTGTATTCAGTATTATCACTGCAGCTATTATGTATCCACTATACATATATATTGATGCCGCTGTAAGTTGAATCTGTCACTCAGCTGACAGCGGCTCCACTGACAAACAATCTAACCCTATTACTGATCAAATCTAAGTTAGCCGAGTATAGTAGTACATTAGGGCTGAGAAAATCTGTTGTCTGGATATCTACCTGGGCCTTTCGATTAAGTAAAATGCGCTATGTTCTTGCTTAGCAACACTAGTTGTTCTAGTGCAATGTGGTAGTGTAAATTTTAAAAGGAATTGTTCTCCCTGCTCCTGCGCTGATTTTTGTATTTGTGTATAGTGTTTTGTAACAATTCTTTAGTGACCCATTTTTTTTCCTGGGGTCTGCATGTATCCGATGGTATCATTTCGTTTTGAAATTGCGGTTTGAAGTCCATATCCCTCTGCTAGAACTGCTAGTAACCTGCCTGATTTATTTCCGAAACCGAACAATTCTGCTTCGTATAATGGTCTGTGGAACCTTTCTCTGCTATCTAACCAGAGTTAAAAGGACTGTAGCATCGGCCCACCTTACATAGTTTTCTGCTATTGGGGTGGTCTGGATAGTAGTATATATTTGGCGCAGTTTCTCACTACATATTGCATATTGTTGCATGGTTTGTTTTTTCACTCGGGCTACTTATTCTATTAGTCATCCCCGTAGGGCTAGCTCCCCTACGTTACCTTTATTATAACTGTCATACTAACTGTCATACTAAAATCACCAACCTCTAAGTAGTTCTTTTAATGTATCTTCCTTTGATAAAAAGTAGGGAATCTCCATATCAAGTCTCCTGCTTTGCGGTATGTATTTGTCAGCATAAAGGTTATTGGGGCATGGTCAGTTATTAACATCTGATTTATTTCAATATGTTCAAAGAACATAATCAATCACAAGACCATGACCTACACATGTGAGAGAAAAATGTAAGTTCTCCCTCATCCAGGTGGAAATAACACCAGGCATCTGTGTCCATCTGTCACCAGTTCTCTTCTAGATGTTTTTTATTGTTGTTTTTTTTGTTTTTCGGTCCTCAGTCAGACTGACCACAGTCTTAGGTTCCTTGCCTATCAGTTTATTAGGGCAGGTATCTATAAGTAAGTCAGTTTGCAATTTCTGAAGTATATCAATTTTATACTGTTGCATAGCCAGTTTAGGGCAAGGAAATGCAAAACAGAGAGGGCATCTGGTATTTAGCTATACAGATCATAAATTGTATACATTAAGTTTCATGTGGACAGGAATGTCAAACATATAAAACAAAAGTTTAACCAACTGTAACTTTAACATTTGCTTCACTTCTTCTCAATGAATTTCTTATTAGTGACATTGCACTTTTTTCTAGCATGCCCGTGCCCACATTTTTACCACCAATTTCTATTGTTACCACAACCACGGTTTAGATTTTTCATTTATTTATTATTATTTCTCCCCCCACTATTTTCCTCCTAACTACACTCACATTATTTAACGCTCTTGTACCCAGTGAACTGTGAAGTCGCAAAATCAGCGTGATTTCCGCATTCTTTGTTTTTATATTCCTATAGCAAAAATAAGTGTATAGTATAGTTCATGCACCTGGTATTGCATCAGTTCATGACTAGGACACGTGGCGTAGCAGTCTTCAGTTGACGCGTTCTGTATTCTGAGGTGTTAAAGGGCGCTTTATGCCAGATGCTCCCTGTTTGAGGTCGCACTAAGAAGCTTGTAACTTGCTGGCGTTCTTCTGTCGCATCTTTATCCATATTTCGATCTTCCAGGAGAACTGATAGCGTTATCTCTGCCTCATGATGGATCTGTATGGGTTCATCTGGGTAGATAACTCGCAGTATAGCTGAGTACTGTAACTAAAACTTGCAGCTTTTACAGTGAAGAGCAGTGCATATTCTTCCAAAAGCTTGAGAGCAAACTCATCCAATTAGTCTCCAAATTGCATGAGCTGCAGTCCTAATTTCATCGGTTGCGTTTCTTTTTTAGTGTTTTTCTGTTAAAGATAAAACAGTTACTTTTCAAGGTCGTTTTGGCTGGTCTTTGGATTATCTGGCTGTTATTTGCATTTCTGGACCTTTGTGGTGTGCTCTTTCTATTTTACATATGCCATCGAGACCCAGGGCAACAGGTATATCGTGTTAACAAATACATTGCAGTCGAGAGGCAGGTACTTGTTCCAGTGAACCTATGGTACTGAGAATATTTCCGTGAGATCTACTTTATCCACCATGCGTTCTTTTACTTTCATGAGTTCTTTAATCTATGTATGCATGCAGGGGCGTAACTAGGAAAGACTGGGCCTCATAGCAAACTCTTGACCGGGGCACCCCCCCCCGGGTGCCACAAGCAGCCCCCCTTATAAATAGTGCACCCTGTAGCATGTGCCATACAGCCCCCTGTAGACAGTGCTATATAGCCCCACCTATAGACAGTGTCACATCCCATTTGTAGATAGCGCCCCCACCTCCCCCTTGTAGATAGTGCTATACAGCCCCACTGTAGATATTGCCATAAAGCCCCCACTGTATATAGTGCTATACAGCTCGCACTGTATATAGTGCCACACAGCCCCCCTCCCTTGTATATAGTGCCACACAGCTCCCCCTTAGTAGATAGTGCCACACACAGACCCCTGTAGATTGCGCCACACTCAGCCCCCTGTAGGTAGAGCCACAACCCTCCCCCTTGTAAATAGTGAGATACAGTTCCCCCATGTGTATAGTGCCACACAGCTCCCGCTTGTGTATAGTGCCACACAGACCCCTTGTGTATAGTGCCACAAGGCAAAGGCGCATCCGAGAAAGTTGTATTAGCCAGGGAGATGTCGCTCAAACATGGAAAGGTGGGTTTGGAGGAAGGACTATCTGACTCTTCAGGATAGTGGCAGCACCCCATGACCCATTAATGAGTAATTAGCATATAGTGTGCGCCATTTTAAAAGTGGATTTTAAAGATTTTGCTGCATCTGAAAAAACATACAGGGGAATATTGTCAGGTCATGTATTATCGCATGGTGGCGGTTCAAGGGGTTAAAACTATCAGACAGATTCCCATTAAATATACAATGATTTGAGAACAATTCCATCTGCCTTGCAATTTTGTTTTTATAAATATATCCTACATAATTACAGCTACAGAAGCAAGCTCATACATATCTACAGTACCACAACCAAGCTCAGTACATAAATGCAGCACTAGAACCAGGCTCAGTACATATATACAATACCAGAACCAAGCTCAGTACATATATACATCCCCAGAACCAAACTCATTACATATACACTACCGTTCAAAAGTTTGGGGTCACCGAGACAATTTTGTGTTTTCCATGAAAACTCACACTTATATTTATCAAATGAGTTGCAAAATGACTAGAAAATATAGTCAAGACATTGACAAGGTTAGAAATAATGATTTTTATTTGAAATAATAATTTTCTCCTTCAAACTTTGCTTTTGTCAAAGAATGCTCCATTTGCAGCAATTACAGCATTGCAGACCTTTGGCATTCTAGCTGTTAATTTGCTGAGGTAATCGGGAGAAATTTCACCCCATGCTTCCAGAAGCCCCTCCCACAAGTTGGATTGGCTTGATGGGCACTTCTTGCGTACCATACGGTCAAGCTGCTCCCACAACAGCTCTATGGGGTTGAGATCTGGTGACTGCGCTGGCCACTCCATTACAGATAGAATACCAGCTGCCTGCTTCTTCCCTAAATAGTTCTTGCATAATTTGGAGGTGTGTTTTGGGTCATTATCCTGTTGTAGGATGAAATTGGCTCCAATCAAGCGCTGTCCACAGGGTATGGCATGTGCGTTGCAAAATGGAGTGATAGCCTTCTTTATTCAAAATCCCTTTTACCTTGTACAAATCTCCCACTTTACCAGCACCAAAGCAACCCCAGACCATCACATTACCTCCACCATGCTTGACAGATGGCGTCAGGCACTCTTCTAGCATCTTTTCAGTTGTTCTGCGTCTCACAAATGTTCTTCTGTGTGATCCAAACACCTCAAACTTCGATTCGTCTGTCCATAACACTTTTTTTCAATCTTCCTCTGTCCAATGTCTGTGTGCTTTTGCCCATATTAATCTTTTCCTTTTATTAGCCAGTCTCAGATATGGCTTTTTCTTTGCCACTCTGTCCTGAAGGCCAGCATCCCGGAGTCGCCTCTTCACTGTAGACGTTGACACTGGCGTTTTGCGTGTACTATTTAATGAAGCTGCCAGTTGAGGACCTGTGAGGCGTCTATTTCTCAAACTAGAGACTCTAATGTACTTGTCTTGTTGCTCAGTTGTACAGCGGGGCCTCCCACTTCTCTTTCTACTCTGGTTAGAGCCTGTTTGTGCTGTCCTCTGAAGGGAGTAGTACACACCGTTGTAGGAAATCTTCAGTTTCTTGGCAATTTCTCGCATGGAATAGTCTTCATTTCTAAGAACAAGAATAGACTGTCGAGTTTCACATGAAAGCTCTCTTTTTCTAGCCATTTTGAGAGTTTAATCGAACCCACAAATGTCATGCTCCAGATTCTCAACTAGCTCAAAGGAAGGTCAGTTTTATAGCTCCTCTAAACAGCACAAGGGTTTTAAAGTGTTTTCTAATCATCCATTAGCCTTCTAACACAGTTAGCAAACACAATGTACCATTAGAACACTGGAGTGATGGTTGCTGGAAATGGGCCTCTATACACCTATGTAGATATTGCATTAAAAACCAGATGTTTGCAGCTAGAATAGTTATTTAGCACATTAACAATGTATAGAGTGTATTTCTGATTAATTTAATGTTATCTTCATTGAAAAAAACTGTGCTTTTCTTTCCAAAATAAGGAAATTTCTAAGTGACCCTAAACTTTTGAACGGTAGTGTATACAGCACCAAAACCAATCTCATATGTATATACAGCACCAGAACAAAGCTCAGTACTTACATACAGCATCAGAACCAAGATCTATACATATAAACAACACCAGAACAAATACAGCTCAATTTAGTGCAACCCCTGCCGTATGGGTTTGTACGGCGTAAAACTACAGCTCCCAGCATGGACCGAACAATGGTAAGCATATGCTGGGACATGTTGTTTCACCCAAAAAATCATACCACCCATCATCTCGCTGCAGATCAAACAGTGACTACAGTGCTGATTAGAGGCAGAATAAACATTGACATTAAGTGACTCACCGGTGATGTCTTAGATTCTAGTTCTTTTCTTCTCCCTCTGGTCCAGACCTCTATGATGGATTTCTCCCGGCCACGACGCATTTCTGCAGTTTTCCGCTCAGATGTCTTCAGATTCTCACTTTTAAAACATTTTTGCACCTATAAACGAAGTTAAAATTCTCGACACCTCAAAATATAATAAAGCGCCATACACTGCACCTAACTATAATAGCGCCATACACTGTGTCCCTGATTATAATAGTACGATAAACTGTCACACACACACACACACACACACACACACCGTGCCCCCTGTAGATAGAGCCCCCATAGCCCCTGTAGATAGTGACCCACATAGAGCCTCTATAGATAGTGTCCTACACAGAAGCCTCTATAGATAGTGTCCCACATACAACCCTCTGTAGATAGTGCCCATATATGGACTCCAGAGCTGCAAGGCAATAGTGCTAACCACTGAGCCACCGTGCTGCCCTACATATAGGTTCCCTTATAGATAGTGCTCCACGTATAGCCCACCTCTGTAGATAGTGTCTCACATATAGCTCCCCCTCTATATAGTGTCCCACATATAGCCCACCCTGTATACAGTGTCCAACATATAGCCACCCTGTAGCTAGTGCCCCACAGGTAACCCACCCCTGTATATAGTGTCCCACATATAGCCCACACCATAGAAAGTGCCCTAAAAATAGCTCCCTTATAGATAGTGCTCTACATATAGCCCACCCCTGTATAGTGTCTCACATATAGCTCCCCCTGTATATAGTGCCCCACATATTGACCCCCCTGTAGATAGTGGCCCACATCCCCACATATAGACCCCCCTGTAGATAGTGGCCCACATCCCAACATATAGACCCCCCTGTATATAGTGGCCCACATCCCCACATATAGAACCCCCCCTGTAGATAGTGGCCCACATCCCCACATATAGACCTCCCTGTATATAGTGGCCCACATATAGACCACCCCTGTATATAGTAGCCCACATATAGATCCCCCCTGTATATAGTGGCCCACATCCCCACATATAGACTCCCCTGTATATAGTGTCCCACATCCCCCCATATAGACCCCCCTGTAGATAGTGCCCCACATCTCACATATAGACCCAGTGTAGATAGTGGCCCACAAAGAGACACACCTCCCCCTGTAGATAGAGCCCCCACTATAGATAATGCCACTCACAGTTTTATTAGAACAAAACACAAAAAACATTACATACTCACATGATCCCGTTCCCACGCCGTCCGATAGCAATGGTGATCTGCTCTCTTCTGAGCAGGTCTGCTGGAGATGAACGACGTGCCGTTCAATGACGCTGATTGGCGCGGCAGAATGACTTGCCCCGTCAATCAGCGCCTTTCAAGCACGTAAGCGGCGCGATGATATCATCGTGCCACTAGCATTGTTGAAAGGCGGTGATTGGTGGGGCAAGTCATTTTGCCCCGCCAATCAGCGTCATTGTAAGGTGCTGATTGGTCAGGCACGGAACATGCCCGGCCATTCAGCGCTAATGCATGTGTTTGGCTGTCGCTAGCACCGGGGCCCCCTCCGGTGCTGGCGATGCCTACGGGCATGAGAGGGCCTGTGTCGCCCGGCCCATACTTGTTGGAGGCTCGGCGGCACGGGCCCCGTAGTAGCACCTGCTAGCAGCGCCACCGGGCATATGCGGGGGTGTGTTGGCTGGCGGCACGGGCCCTGTCAAGCCAAGGGCCCTGTAGTAGCTGCTACGGCTGCTACCCCGGTAGTTACGCGAATGTCTGCATGCATTAAATGTCGGCTGCATTTCTCATTTATTTTTGATGCAGCTTTTGTTTTTATTGGGAAATCTCTTCAGGATTATAAACCACTACAATATCCAGTTATAACTAAATGTCCAACAGGTGTAAATGTCCAACAGAAAATCTGCAGCAGAATTTAAAAAAAAAAATGCTGGCAAATCTGTCACAAAAATACACACGATAGCATTTCTGCGCATATTGCTGCAGAAATACTATGTTTTTTCTGCAGCAGTTTTACCTGCTAATTTTGTGTCAAGCATTGATTATAGCAAACTATATGTGCACCTGCGAATTTCCAGCAGTTTTTACTGTGTTTCCGCTACATAAACGATGTACAAAACTCAACTTGCATATTTTAGCGCAGAATTTATGCTCCCCATTCAAGTCTATGGGTCAAAAACACAGTATCTCTGCACAGAATACTTCCCGCACAACTTTTCTGCTATTTTTTTTTGCAACGTGGCTAAGATTTTCTAAATTGTATTCCTGGCTTTGACTCCTGACTATGCCCATTCAACAACAACAGTTTAAACAATGGCTTGCTTTGATTATGTAATTTGCATTACACATCTCTAGACTAAAGGCCCTATTACAATGGCCAATTTTGGCCGATGCAGCGAGTGCCGATCAATGAGACAGCTTGTTGATCGGAGCTCGTTTGCTCCCGTCACAAGGAGCTATGTATGGGGACAAGCATTCGTTACTCCGATCTCTCATCCCATACATTATTATCATGACGGCAGCGCGTCTCCCTGTTTACACAGGGAAATGTGTTGCCGACAACGATAATATTTAACTTTTTTAAAACTATACAATCAGCAGGTGAACGAACATTTTCTTGTTCATCTGCTGATCACTGCCCTGTTTACACAGGGCAATTATCGGCAACGATCGTTCTATGAACGATAATTTGCCCGATAATTGCCCAGTGTAAAACCCCCTTTACTGTTGCAAGGGTCACAATCTGCGGATTCAACTAAGAAAGGTCATACCTCTGAGAGGAGGTTAAAGATGTAGAAAAGTGACTATATTGCCATGTCATAATCTATCATACATTAGACTCCCTTTATTTTTTTTATTTTGTATATTATAATATTAATAATATTTTATTTGATTTTGTAATATTTAGACCATACATTTCTGCTTGGTAGAGAGATGTCCTATCTAGTAAACTGTCTTGTCACGATGCGGGGTGTGGACCCACTGGGCCGTACCGCGTAGCGGGATGGCAGCTGGCCAAACAGGTAAAGTACAGAGTCAATAGTTCAGAGAGGATACCTGAGGCAACATAGACAGTAGGAAGGCAGGCACGTCTGAGACCAGGCGGCGGGTAGACGTCAGGCGTGACGTAGCAAAACAGGTGTGGAACGCAGCACAATATGGCAACAGCTCAACACGGCACTAGTACAGGATAGCACGGAAAAAGGATACAGGATACAGGAACAGGGTACACTGGGAAACTGGAAGACACTAGGAGACCATTAGCACGACAAACTTCGGGTAACAAACAACGCTCTGGCAAGGAACAAGAGGGCAGAGCCCTTTTTATAGCCCAGAGCATCCTGGGCTAGATTGCAGACTTCCTGTAATATGCGCGCACTGGCCCTTTAAGACAGTCTCGAAGTGAGTGCCGGCGCCTCACAGGAGGACGACACTGCAAACAAGTCGGATGTCCATGGCCACGGCGGTCGAGGGTAAGTCAGAACGACGGCCTGTAGCCATAGACGTTACAGTATCCCCCCTCTTATGCCCCCTCTTTTTGGGACCAGAGCAGGAGAGAAACTTCCTCATGAGGACAGGAGCATCGATGTTCTCCTCTGGCTCCTAAGACCTCTCTTCTGGGCAGAACCCCCTCCAATCCACTAAATAAAATGTCCTTCCTCCCACCTTTTTGGTGGCCAGAATCTCCCTTACTTCAAAAGTCCCAGATGAGCCGCCACAGACCACTGCGGAACTAGGAGTCCTGGAGTTGCGGTTCAGGACCACAGTCTTCAGCAAGGAGACATGGAAGAAGTTATAAGTAATTCGTGAAAAACGGGAATACGTACGGCGCTGCTACTCACATATCGCATATGGCCTGAGGAAGATGCCGGTGCGGCATTGAAACGCGTAGCCTTGATTAAATAAACATCATCAAATTATAGCAAATGTATCATTATTGAGTAGCAGCGCCATACGTATTCCCGTTTTTCACTAATTACTTATTACTCTGCACGGGGGCCAGCAGGCTTGACCGTTTGGGATTTCGGCAGCAGCACTCACTGCTATCCACCTGTTTAACGTGATTGATCTACCTTCCTGTGGTAAGCATCCACTTGTCATTCATTCACTGTCATTTCTGGGCTTACTCACACTATGTGGCGCCGTGTTTTTTCCTTGCATTTATATGGAAGGAGTTAGGAATGTTGAAGGCAGGAGGCAGCCGCAGCTTGTAAGATATCGGGTTGATCTGTAGCAGGATTTCGAAGGGTCCGAGGAACCTAGGGGCAAATTTGCACGACGGCACCCTCAGTCGGATATTCCTTGAAGACAACCAGAATTTAGTCCCTGAAAGAAATTGCGGAGGAGCCCGTCTTCTTGTATCTGCCTTTCTCTTCATGCGGTCCACCGCCAGCAAAATAGAAGACCGGGTCTGTTGCCATATATGTAGAAAGTCCCTGAAGGTCGAGACAGGAAGAGGTATACGAGGATGTTGGCCGTAGATGATGAAGAATGGACTAGAAGTGGTAGACTCACTAGTGTGGTTATTATAAGAGAACTCTGCCCATGGGTGCAGCTGCACCCAGTCATCATGCCGCCTGGAAACAAAGTGACACAGATAGTTCTCCATAATCTGGTTAACCCTCTTGACTTGCCCATTGGACTGGGGATGATAGGCGGAAGAGAAGTCCAATTTTACACCGAGGAGACCGCAGAGTGCTATCCAAAAATTTTGAGGTGAACTGGACCCCTCGATCCGAGACAATATGTAGGGGCAAGCCGTGCAGACGGAAAATATGTTGAATGAATAGGTCAGCCAATCGCGTAGCAGACGGCAGACCGCTCAAGGGAACGAAATGAGCCATCTTAGAAAATCGATCCACCACCACCCAGATCACACTGCAACCTGCAGAAGGAGGAAGGTCCATGACAAAGTCCATTGCGACATGCTGCCAGGGAGCAACGGGCACAGGCAGTGGTTGGAGCAGGCCAGCAAGTCTGGAGTGAGCAACTTTATTTGCTGCGCATACCGTGCATGAGGAGACAAAGTCCATAACATCTTTGGGTAGCGTGACCAGAACTGACGGGTGATTAGATCTTGGATCTTACGAGCACCCGCGTGAATTGCCCGCTTAGAATTGTTACCCCAGCGAAGAATGTCTCTAACTTGCAGGGGGTTCAGAGAGAAGATGAAGGATGGATCAATAATATTC
This sequence comes from Rhinoderma darwinii, assembly GCF_050947455.1. Taxonomy (NCBI): domain Eukaryota; kingdom Metazoa; phylum Chordata; class Amphibia; order Anura; family Rhinodermatidae; genus Rhinoderma; species Rhinoderma darwinii. The sequence continues at coordinate 418,296,151 of NC_134687.1, forward strand.
TGTGGGGACTCCACAGTGTCCTCAGTTTCAAAAGACCTAGACAAGGCGTCGGCTCTCACATTCTTGTCGGCAGGTCAGTAGAGGAGTTTGAACCGAAACCGAGCAAAGAACAACGACCACCTGGCTTGACGAGGATTCAACCGCTGGGCCGTCTGTAGGTAGGTCAAGTTCTTGTGATCCGTGAAGACCAGGATAGGATGAACTGCGCCCTGCAGTAGATGTTTCCACTCCTGCAGAGCCAGCTTGATGGCCAGTAACTCCCGGTCCCCAATTGAGTAGTTGCGCTCTGCGAAAGAAAACAGCTTGGAATAGTAGCCACATACCACAGTCTTGCCTTTCGAAACTCTCTGGAACAACAGTGTACTAGCACCAATGGAGGAAGCGTCCACCTCTAACGAAAACTGTACTGATACATCAGGGTGGTGCAGAATAGAGGCTGACGTGAAGGCTTTCTTTAACCCCTTAATGACCGGGCCTGAAAAAACCTTAATGACCAGCTCAATTTTTCTGTTTTTGCCTCTCTGCGTTTCAGCAGCCATAACTTTTTTATTTTTTCATTGACGTAGCTGTATGAGGTCTTGTTTTATGCGAGAGAAATAGTATTTTTTTTCCCCACAGTTTGGGGGAAAAAAAATTTTTTTTTACGCCGTGAATATAGGAAAAAGCTATTCTCGGAATAGTTTTTTTGGTTTATTTTTTAACCCGTTCATGTTTCACGCTAAATAACCCATTAGATTAATTCTTCAGGTTATTACGGTCGTGTAGATACCTAATATGCGTAGGTTTTTTGTTTTTATTTAGTGTAGGGGCAATAAAATGTATTTAATGCAAAATAAAGACTCTTTTTGGGACTTTTTTTATTTATTTATTTGTTTTGTTACTTTTTTTTTTTTAATCCCATCAAGGGATAACTTTATTTGTAACTTTATTTTTTACTTGTAATGTATTAGCATACTTCTGTACGCTAATACATTACACTGTGTCACTATGACACAGGCTGCTGATCGGGCAGCACATAGTGTGCCCGAACAGCAGGCACATGGAACAGCGCTGGGGTCCTTTGTAGGTCCCCAGGGCTGACTGCAGAGGGATTCCCCATTGTTTGATCGCATCACTGGAATCCCGGTGATGCAATCAAAGGGGGGAATTCCCTTTGATCATGCCGCGGTCACGGACCACGGTAATCAAAGGGTTAAACAGCTGGGGTCCGAATGTTTGCGACCCCAGCTGTGTTCAGGAGGCTGCTCTAAGATCAGGAGCTGTTAGTAACAGCTCCTGCTTAGAGGATGAGCGCTCACACGGCCCTTTAAGACCGTGTACGCGCCCTCTGTAGACAGTCTCGGTATCCGGAAGTGAGTGCCGCGCCTCATAGGAGGATGACGCTGCACACAAGTCGAATGTCCATGACCACTGCTGTCGAGGGTAAATCAGAACGACGAGCTGTGGCCATAGACGTTACATGTCTTCTCATAACATGATGTAATTTAAACATATAATGTTTAATCTAGGGATCTAATAAGGTTCTGCTTTGGCCTCTGGGGTGTCAACTTCCGTAAAATATACAGAACAGAACTCTGGATTAAAAGCATAAGTAAAAAAATAAATAGGAAGTTTTGATTTACTCCTGGCACCGATTATTCAATGCAGCGGTAGATATGCGACCCAATCTGCCTTATGCTCGTAGATATAGCAACTCAGAAACTGTTATAAACTGCGGTTCTGGTGCTTAATTTGCACATTAGTTTCTGGATTATGGCAATGAGATGAATTTACATTATTTACTGAAGGGGTTAATAACTGCATTAACTTTGGAGAATGGAAGATCGGTAATAAAATCCACCAAAATATGGGTCCTTGTTCTTTTAGGCACCAACAATGGCTGTAAGAATCCCGAGTGGAGAATATGAGTCTGTATAGCCTGTTTCTATAAGATCGATAGTCACTGATGACACAACAATCCCCTCAAGAACTATTGGTACCTCCTCAACCTCATAATATTGCATGGAGACAAAACTGCCTGGAAAGGCATTTGCTTTGACATTCATGGAGCCTGTTCTGTATATAATAATACAATTATAACTACCCAAAATTAATGCTCGTCTAGCCTGTCTGAGGTTTAGAGATGAGCGAATAGATTCTAATCTAATGAAAATCGGTTCGAACATCTCAAACGTTACAGATTCTGCAAAATTGCATCCACCTGCTGCAATTTTACAGATTTGAAAAAGGAAGAGAGAAGAAGAGGAACTAAATAAAATAAAAATACCATAGTCACCTAGTCTCCCGTCGTGACGTGTCCCTGCTAGCCTCCTGAGATGGTCACATGAAACAAAATTACTTCATTTCAGGTGGCCAAGAACACATAACAGCAGCTGTCACATAGGATAAAACAACGTCATCTCAGGAGGCCGGCAGTGACACGTCACTACTGGAGACCAGTGGAGGTGAGTATGGTATTTTTTAAATTTATTTTAGTAGTGAAATCGCAAGTGCCTGATTGCCCGGCATAACCCTCCTGATGTCTTCTAGGAATGTATTCAACTTGGATATAGTCTTAAAAGATATCAGAGAATCAGACAGGGCAATTGGGGTACTTTCAATTAGTGACAAATTTATTCAAATTGGACAGCCCCGAAATGAATTTTGGGGAATTCGCTCATCTCTACTGAGGTTCAATACTTTTTCAGACTTCTACAAAAATCTTGTGGTCAGTAATTACCATATTGTGGCTTTCTGCTTTCTCAAGGTAAAGTCTCCACTTTTTAATTGTCCATTTTATGGCTAACAATAACCAATATCAAAATTCCTTTCTGCTGAGGAAAACTTACATAAGAAATAGGCATGTTATGTAAATTAGTAAGATAATTGAATAGTACTTCACCCACCCCCACTTCAGAGGCATCCACCTTAACAATGGTTGATGTGGATAGGGCTGTCTAAGTATAAGTGCTGTGGTATCGTAAAAGATTTTGGCCTTCACTCAGAATCTTTTTTGATCAGATCCTTTGGGAAACCGATAATAAACTTTCTGTAGTAATTGGCAAAAGTCTAGGAACCTCTGTATCCCCTTTTGTTTTTTGTTTTTAGACCTTAAAAGATAAACGCCTGGACTAAAGCAAGATCCATCCTAAATTCTGTGGCTGAAATTATATACTCAAGAATAGTACCTTAAATACAAATTTTTGAGGTTTTGCAAATAAATTATTTTAACACAATTTTTACAAGACTGTACTAAAATTAAAAACATGACTAGCCAGTTTCTTTGAAAAATCTTTTTATTATTATTATTATTATTTTTACTATGCTTATCAAGATACACAACCATAAACCTGCCACAATATCCCTATTAATGTCATTGATGAAGTCCTGAAAAAATGCTGGAGTTTTACATCAAGGGGCATTATAAGATATTTATAATGCTTTTTAGGAGTATTAAAGAGAGCCTGTCACTAGGTCAAATAAGTTGAACCTGTACCAGAGATTCGGCCCACTGTTGTTTTTGCTACCCATGTGCTAATTTGTTGTAGTTAGCCAACAGGGTAGAGCTAGCTTCCCTGTCTCTCTGATGCTTACCAATCAGCACGTGGCAGGTGAGGGTAGCTCACACCCTGTTGGCTAACTACAGCAAATTAGTATAGAATGAGCCAACACAATAGTGGGCCATATCTCTGGAACGGGGAGGTCCAAAAGAAAAATTAAACAGTGCGGGAATCAGGGAGACAGCTTTATTCAGGTCAGAAAACCAGTTAAACTTTTATGACCTAGTGACAGGTCCTCTTTTAATGCAACTTCACATTCATCCACCTCTCGGATGCAGATCAGATTATAGGGTGTTCTCAGAGCACACTGTAGCTGACTAAACAGATGGAAAATCAAAGGCAATAAATATTGGATTTTAACCATAATTTTTTTTCATTTTCGGAAATCAATACTTGGTTGTATACCTCCATCTTTCTTAGCAAGAAACACCCCTACAGGAGAAGAAGATGGCCTTACTAATCATTTCCTTAGACTGTAAACAATATAGTCTTTCTGAGACTTAGAAAGATACAAAGACATGACCCAGGAATGATGCCAATGTCACAATCATAACATCTATGGAGTTAATTTCTCACCATTTTTTTCAGAGCATACGTCAGATTCCCTCTACCCCCTCTATAGACTTCTATTGGCAAGCAGTAAAGAGACACACCGCTACTTTCTGCAGTCCGTCTCATCTGCTCTGTACAAAAGGGGGTTGTCAGCAGATTACAGGGAGGGAGACACCTAGTGGTAGTAACTTCACAAAGAATTTGCACGGATAAAACAACTACATTTTAACAGATAGTCCATTACAAATTTGATCTATATCTGGTATACTATTAGGTTAGCATTAGTAGTTTGAAATGAAAAGTTAGTGTCCATTTAACCCCTCCCCGCAATTTCACGTACAGTTACGTGATGGGAGATGGTGTTTTCCCGCAACTCCACGTAACTGTACGTGAAACAGATGGAGCTGGCTCAGCAGCTGAGCCAGCGACATCACCGCCGGGTGACAGCTGTATGTTAAAGCTGGCACCCTGGGGTATCGGCCAGGACCGAAGCTAGCCTCCGATCCGACCGATTAACCCCTCACATGCTGTGTTCAATGGAGATCGTAGCATGTGAGGAGTTTACAGCCACCGGCACCCCAGTAACGTGATCGCTGGGTTGCCGGTGGCTGCAAAGGCGATCGGAGGGCTAATGCTTAACTCCCGGTCTGCCAGTAAGGGAATCCTCCTATGTCCCGTCGTCGGCGGGGCCCAGGAGGCTTCCGTTACCATCGGCAAGATGGCGCCAGCTCAGCTTCCGGCTCAGAAGCTGAGCCGGCGTCATCAGCAGTGGGTGTCCGCTGTATGTTACAGCAGACACCCCGATCTATCGCCGAGAACCGGAGCTAGCTCCGATTCCTGGCATTAACCCCTTCGATGCAGCGATCCATTGTGATCGCTGCATCCTAGAGGTTTGTAGCAAATCGACAGCCTTGCCATGCGATGGCAAGGCTGGCGACTGCTACTATGGCAACAGGAGCCCTAACAATGGCCTCCTGTCTGCTATTACGTAAGCTGATTAGGCCCCGCCCGGAGGCGGAGCCTGATCGGCTTGCTGTCAGTGAACAACTGACAGTTCTAATACATTGCACTACATAGGTAGTGCAATGTATTAGAACATCAAACAAACAGTTGGACCTTCAAGTCCTCTAGTCGGACTAAAGAAAAGTCTAAAAAAAAGTGTAAAAAACGTAAAAATAAAAGTTGTAAAAAATACAATAAAAGTTTCAAATAATAACACAAAACACAATCGCACTTTTTCCCTTATCAAGTCATTTATTATTGAAAAAAATAATAAAGCCATACATATTTGGTATCGCTGAAACCGTAACGACCTTAACTATAAAAATATTATGTGAACGCCGTAAAAAAAAACTAAAAAATACTGACATAATTGCTATTTTTTGGTCACTTTGTCTTCCAAAAATTGAAATATAAAGTGATCAAAAAGTCGCATGTACCCAAAAATGGTGTCTATAAAAACTATAACTCGTCTCGCTAAAAACAAGCCCTCATACAGCTCCGTCTACGAAAAAATTAAAACCGTTATGGCTCTCACAACTTGGCGACAGAAAAAATCCATTCTCTTTACAAAAGTTATTTTATTGTGCAAAAAGTTGTAAAACATGAAGTGCTATAAATTAGGTATCACCGGAATCTGACTGACACGCAGAATAAAGGTAACATGTAATTTATAACGCATGGTGAACGCTGTATAAAAATAATTTTAAAAATATGCCAGAATTGCTGTTTTTTGGAAACGTTGCCTCCTAAAAAAAAGGATAACAAGTGATCAAAAAGTCACATGTACCCCAAAATAGTACCAATAAAAACTCCAGCTCGTCCCGCAAAAAAAACAGCCCACATACCACTATGTCTATTAAAAAATAAAATTAGTTAAAGAGGCTCTGTCACCAGATTTTGCAACCCCTATCTGCTATTGCAGCAGATAGGCGCTGCAATGTAGATTACAGTAACGTTTTTATTTTTTAAAAACGAGCATTTTTGGCCAAGTTATGACCATTTTTGTAGTTATGCAAATGAGGCTTGCAAAAGTCCAAGTGGGTGTGTTAAAAGTAAAAGTCCAAGTGGGCGTGTATTATGTGCGTACATCGGGGCGTTTTTAATACTTTTACTAGCTGGGCGCTCTGAAGAGAAGTAACATCCTCTTCTCTTCAGAACGCCCAGCTTCTGACAGTGCAGATCTGTGACGTCACTCACAGGTCCTGCATCGTGACGGCCACATCGGCACCAGAGGCTACAGTTGATTCTGCAGCAGCATCAGCGTTTGCAGGTAAGTCGATCTTACCTGCAAACGCTGATGCTGCTGCAGAATCAACTGTAGCCTCTGCTGCCGATGTGGCCGTCACGATGCAGGACCTGTGAGTGACGTCACAGATCTGCACTGTCAGAAGCTGGGCGTTCTGAAGAGAAGAGGATGTTACTTCTCTTCAGAGCGCCCAGCTAGTAAAAGTATTAAAAACGCCCCGATGTACGCACATAATACACGCCCACTTGGACTTTTACTTTTAACACACCCACTTGGACTTTTGCAAGCCTCATTTGCATAACTACAAAAATGGTCATAACTTGGCCAAAAATGCTCGTTTTTTAAAAATAAAAACGTTACTGTAATCTACATTGCAGCGCCTATCTGCTGCAATAGCAGATAGGGGCTGCAAAATCTGGTGACAGAGCCTCTTTAAGGCTCCAATAAGCCAGGAAATAAAAATATGCAGTTGTGCCGGCCCGAGGGGAACATTAGTTCTGTTGCAAGTGGCGAATTATCAAGGCCCCTAAAATTAGGGAACCAGGAAGGGGAGGGCCCAAACATATTTGCTTGAAGGGTGTCCATATTATACCAGGACAACACTTCCCAGCAAAATTCCTGAAACTGCAAAGATCCCGAGTGTGGACCAAAAGGGGAATAAGTAAGGACCATTTATTAGTGCGACACCGGCCTGTGCAGAAAGGATTGTGTCACAGCGTAGCACACATCAATGGATCATTTTATTGTTTTTTTTTTACCCCATTATTATTACACCTGACTATGCCCCTTATATACTCTGCCCGGCTTACATGTACCCCCACATTATAAACGGAAACACCAGTAAGACTCCAAACAAAACTACTACAAGCAAAATCCACGCTCCAAAAGCCAAATGGCGCTACCTCCCTTCTGAACCCTACAGTGTGCTTACTTCCACATATATGGCATCGGCATACCCGGGAGAACCCTTTTAACAATTTTTGGGGTGTGTGTCTCCAGTGGCACAAGCTGGGCGTCACATATTGGCATATCTATGGAAAAAAATCCCATTTTCACTCTGCAACATCGAGTGCACACCAATTTCTGCCAATCACCTGTGGGGTTAATATGCACAGTACACCTCTAGGTGAATACCTTGAGGGGTGTAGTTTCCAAAATGGGGTCACTTCTGGGGGGTTTCCACTGTTTTAGTCCCACAGGGACTTTGCAAATGTGACATAGCGCCCAGAAACCAATACAGCAAAATCTGTACTCCAAAAGCCAAATGCCACTCCTTCCCTTCTGAGCCCTACTCTGTGCCCAAAAAGCAGTTTATGACCACATATGTGGTATTGCCGTACACAGGAGAAGTTGCTTTACAAGTGTTGGGGTGATTTTTTTCATTTATTTGTTGAGAAAATGAAACATTTTCAGCTAAAACTACGTCTTATTGAAGAAAAAGGATTTTTTTTATTTTCACTGCCCAATTCTAATAAAATCTATGAAACATCTGTGGGGTCAAAATGCTCACTACACCCCTAGATGAATTCCTCAAGGGGTGTAGTTTCGTGAATCGAGTCACTTTTGGGGAGTTTCCATTGTACTGGTACCTTAGGAGCTTTGCAAAAGTGACATGTGTCAAGAAACCAATCCAGCAAAATCTGTGCTCCAAAAGCCAAATGGCGCTCCTTCTCTTCTGATCCTTGCTGTGTGCCCAAACAGCAGTTTATTTCCACAAATGGAGTATTACCGTACTCCAGAGAAGTTGCTTTACAAATGTTGGGGTTCTTTTATTCCTTTATTTGTTGAGAAAATGAAAAATTTTGAGCTAAAGCTACGTCTTATTGGAAAAAAAGGATTTTTTTTATCTTCACTTCCCAATTCTAATAAAATCTATGAAACCACTGTGGGTTGAAAATGCTCACTACACCCCTAGATGGATTCTTCAAGGGGTGTAGTTTCCTAAATGGAGTCACTTTTTTGGTGAATTCACAGTTTTTGTCCCTTAGGGGCTTTGCAAATGCGACATGGTCTCCGCAAACCATTCCTGCTAAATTTGAGCTCCAAAAGCCAAATGGCGCTCTTTCCCTTCTAAGCCCTGCCGTGTGTCCAAACAGCCTTTTATGACCACATGCAGGGTGTTGTTTTACTCGGGAGAAATTGCTTTACAAAAGTAGTGGTGCATTTTCTCCTTTTAGTCCTTGTGGAAATTAGAAAAAATTATCTAAACCTACATTTTCTTTGAAAGAATGTAGATTTTCATTTTCACGGCCTAATTCCAATAATTTCTGCAAAAAACCTGCTGGGTCAAAATGCTCACTATACCCCTAGATAATTTCCTCAAGGGGTATAGTTTCCAAAATGGGGTCACGTTTGGGGGATTTCCACTGTTTTGGCGCCGCAAGAGCCTTTCAGACCCGACATGGTGCCTAAAATATTTTCTAATAAAAAGGAGGCCCCAAAATCCTCTAGGTGCTCCTTTGTTTCTGAGGCCTGTGCTTCAGTCAATAAGTGCACTAGGGCCACATGTGGGGTATTTCTAAAAACTGCAGAATCTGGGCAATAGATATGAGTTGCGTTTCTCTGGTAAAACTTTCTGTGTTACAAAAAAAATAGATGAAAAATGAATTTCTGCAAAAAAAAAAAGAAATTTGAAAATGTCACATCTACTTTGCCTTAATTCCTGTGAAACATCTAAAGGGTTAAGAAACTTTCTAAATGCTGTTTTGAATACTTTGAGGGGTGAAGTTTTTAAAATGGGGTGACTTATCGAGGTTTTCTAATATATAAGGCCCTAAAATCAACTTCACAACTGACCTGGCCCCTGTATAAATAGCCTTTTGAAATTTTCTTGAAAATGTGAGAAATTGCTGCTAAAGTTCTAAGCCTTTTGATGTCATAGAAAAATAAAAGGATGTTCTAAAAACAATGCCAATCTAAAGTAGACATATGGGTGATGTTAATTAGCAACAATTTTGTGTGGTATTACTTTCTGTCTTACAAGCAGATACATATAAATTTAGAAAAATGCAAATGTTTTCAATTTTTTGCAAAATTTTGGTGTTTTTCACAATTAAATACTTAATGTATTGAGCAAATTTTGCCAGTAACATAAATTCCAATGTGTCACGAGAAAATAATCTCAGAATCGCTTGGATAGGTAAAAGCATTCCGAAGTTATTACCACATAAAGTGAAACATGTCAGATTTGAAAAAATTGGCTGTGTCCTGAAGGCCAAAACAGGCTGTGTCCTTAAGGGTATGTTCACACGGCCAAATTTCAGACGTATACGAGGCGTATTATGCCTTGTTTTACGTCTGAAAATACGGCTCCAATACATCGGCAAACATCTGCCCATTCATTTGAATGGGTTTGCCGACGTACTGTGCAGACGACCTGTTATTTACGCGTCGTCGTTTGACAGCTGTCAAACGACGACTCGTAAAAATACAGCCTCGTCAAAAGAAGTGCAGGACACCTCTTTCATACGTTTTTGGAGCTGTTTTCTCATAGACTCCAATGAAAACAGCTCCAAAAACGGACGTAAAAAACGCCGCGAAAACGGCGCGAAAAACGCAGCGAAAAATGCGAGTTGGTAAAAAAACGTCTGAAAAGCAGGGTCTGTTTTCCCTTGAAAACAGCTCTGGATTTTCAGACGTTTTGGTTGACTACGTGTGAACATACCCTCAGGGGTTAAGGTACAATGGGTTGGAAGAACGGACCTTGAGCATGTGAAGTCTCCTGCTGTGCCAACCATACAAATAGTTAATGTACCATCTGCATCAGGGTTTTGACTTGATCCACTAATAGCAGTACTTGCACTTGTATCGTTTGCATGACTCAAGATTTTTGTTTTTTATTCTGTGATAAAGACATTGCAAAATACATAATATGTGTCATTTTAGTACTATTATTTGGCAGTACATTCTGCTATTGCTATGTCACAGATAAAAACAAAATTACTGAAATGCTTTAAACTCAATACCCCAATATTACACTAATTATTTATATTATTTGCCAATTGCACAAGTGACAAAAAAACATAAAATCTTAAAAACATAACGAAAAAAAACCTAGAAAACTTCAAACACTTTTAACTAAAACATAATTTATTTGGCAGGGCCCTCAGACTGAAAAAAAAAAACAAAAACCTGGAAGGCTATAAACATAGCTTAATGGCATTTAATTATTTCAAAATGCTTAAAAATTATACTATTTTATTTGCCATTGTGTTCTGTCCATGTCACTGATGAAAAAAAATGGAGTGCTGTTATTACACATTTCTTTAAAAGCGTGCTTTACAATTGTCAAAGATAGAAAAAAATAAACACTGTATGTAGAGTGCACCAAAATGAAGCAAATTAATTATTTGGCAGTTCAGTGCATTCTGCCCATGTCACAGATGGAAAAAAAAATCATGAATGCTGCAAACGCAATACACCAAAATTAGACAAAGCTAATGCAAACTGATATAATTTATACATTAACTGTGTAATCAGATCAGATCATTTGCAAAAGTACAACGAAAAGAAAATCTACAGTACAAAGGTGGACATTTCATAATGCAAACCAAAAATACACACATTTCTAAGATTGTACTAGTTATAAAAATACCAAATTCAAACTGATTATTTTAGATAAAAAGATAATGGGCCAGCTTCCTCTAGGTTTAATAAGTCCCATTAGTTTAATCATCTATACAATTCTACAAATCTTGCACAATTATCATGGGATCCCTACCATTACACTGACATAACCAATGCAACATAAATTTAAGGGCAGCTGAAGAGAATTAATTCAGTATAAATGGTCATATGCTGGAGGAAGGATCTGTACATTATTTCATTGGTAATATTTTACGGTATTCAATTACTTAATGCCTTAAAAACCTGATTTCCTCACACTGAATGTAAGGTAACTATCATGACCAAGTTTTCTTCCCCTAAGGCTTATACAATTTTGTACATATGAATTAATGCACTTTTATTTTAAATTAAAGTACATAAAAGTAAATTACATTAGCATTCCACATTATCTTGGTAGTTTGGTATTTTAAAAATTCATATCACACACTTTCCTTTCTCAACATTTGTTATTTAGAATTTAAAATAGAATTGAAGCAGGGTAGTATTCTAAAATGTATCACACTTCTGTATACATCTGAATATATTTGATGGGCACATTTCTGAATAGTCACAAGTTAAATCACAAGTGTACTTTCCTTATTATTAGAAATTATATCTACATTTCATATTATCCCAAACAATCTCACTATGTATCAGCCTAAAATTATCAGATTTGACAACAGATACGATAAATGTGCATTATACACTGCTGTATTGTATATCTATATTGTTCCCTGGGTTTTTTGTTTATTTGCAGTGGGCAAACTAGTGGAGTTAGTAAAAAACTGATGTTACTAATGATTTGGTTATATTTGATATATGTGTTAGGCCCCATGCACACGACCGTAAAAAACCTCAGTTTTTGCGGACCGCAATTGCGGTCCGCAAAAACTGAGCCATTCACTTTCATTGAACACTGACACCTTTCCGTAGCACTACGGAAGGGTGTCCATGCCGTGGAAATGTTCCGGGAATTATGGAACATGTCCGTTCTTTCGCATTTTGTGGGCCGTGCTCCCATACTTTGTATGGGAGCACGGCCCGAAAATGCGGCTGTCAGTCAGCGGCCGGCCGTGCCCGCAATCGCGGGTCGTGATTGCGGGCACGGTCGTGTGCATGGGGCCTTAGTTGACTTGCTTGTAATCACATTTCTAAACATTTGGTGCTTGCGTCTGTGCAAATTTCCGAATATGCATGCAGATTATTTGTATAGCCAGATTCACCCATAGGAGATCCTTTGCCATTGAGAAGTGCACCACTATCACCCACAAGGTTTGTTAGCCGTTAAAATACATTTTTACACAAATCTGGAAAATCCTGTTTGACATGTGTTGCAGTTTTTGTATGCCAAATGTGTAGTGAATGCGATAAGTTATTTTAACAATCCTATTTATACATTGCTTTATTGACCTCTGTGGTGCGTGTTATAGACCTTTGTATCACACAAAGAATGTAGCTGCGGGTTAAGTGTATATAAAATTCACACATTTTTCCACAGATACCATATCTCAATATGCAGTATAGGAATAAAACTGAGATTACAGAATTTTTCCTCCATGGATTTCCTCCTTTACTTGAACTGCAGATAATCTTTTTTCTATTATTTTTACTTATTTATGTCCTGACCATATCTGAAAACATCATTATTGTTATCACTATACAACTTCACCCCAAACTCCAGAAGCCTATGTATTTCTTTCTTAGCAACCTGGCCTTCCTAGAGATTTGCTATGTTTCAGTCACCATCCCGAATTTATTAGTAAATGTTCTAACAGAGAGGAAAAGCATCTCTTTCACTGGCTGTATGACACAGCTCTTCTTTTTCATTTCTCTCATGTGCACAGAATGCGTTCTCTTAGCAGTAATGGCATTTGACCGGTACGTTGCCGTTTGTCACCCATTACATTACGTTAGAATTATGAGCCATGATCTCTGTGTAAAGCTATCTTTATCTTCATGGGTGTCAGGATTTACAATCACCATTATTAAAGTATATTTTATATCCAAATTATCATTTTGTGGTCCAAACATCATTAACCATTTTTTCTGTGACATCTCTCCAGTTCTCAATCTCGCATGTATAGACATGTCACTAGCTGAGCTAGTGGACTTCATATTAGCTTTGGTTATTCTTCTCATCCCGTTATTAGTGACTGCAATTTCCTATATCTGTATCATTTACACAATTTTAAAAATATCATCAAATGATGGAAGACGAAAAGCCTTTTCTACGTGTGCTTCTCATCTAACAGTAGTCACTATATTCTTTTCAACTACACTTTTTATATATGCACGCCCAAAAAAAGCCAAGTCTGTGGATGCCAATAAGCTTATATCTCTCTTATATGCTGTTTTCACTCCTATGATTAATCCTTTTATTTACTGTCTACGAAACAAAGAAATCTGGGGCACATTAACAAAGTATTTTTGCCATAAAGAAAATCTCCCAGAACTCTTTTCCGTCTGTACTAGTAAATAAGAAACCAGGATGGATGATGGGAACATTTTAAGGTATTAACATCAGTGGTTTAGACCTCACCTTTAAAAACTAGTTGACTGTGACTTCAATTTATGGTGTGTTGATGCTCTTTTTATGTATTGTATGGATATAATTTTACATGTATTGTATAATACTGGATACTGTATATTACTTGTCAATTGTTTTCAGGCAGCTTAAACAAATAAAATAGCATTTTTAAAAGACACTGTTGTAATTAAGTTAACAATGGTCAATGGGCTTTTTCAAGCTTATGTTGCTGATGGACAGATGTTGTGCTGTTTCTGGAAAAAAAGCAGAATCCTTTTACTTTTCTTGGACAACCTATTTAAAAACATCCATCTTTTGGTAGGAATTGTAACCTGCAAAATCTCCTTTGTGTGTTTCTGTGAGGAGATAGGTTAGTTAAAGTAGAAATCCATTTTTGTATACATTTTTTTACAGCATTTCACAGTTAAAACATATATTGAGTTAAATGTTGTTGTTTTTTTTTTGTCTATTCTGATGGTTTCCTGATTATAGCTAAGCTTGTTTAAAGACTGAGCAAGGCTGCTCAACTCAGTCTACCAAAATGTACTGTATGTGAGCAAGAAGTAAGATACAGCTGAAAGGGAGTAACATATAACTGCAGTACTAGACAACACACAGGGTTTTTTTTTTGTCGTGTGCTACCATTGAGACACATGTCTGCATAGGAGCTATATTCACAAAATAGTAGGAGAATTTTAATCAAAACTGTTTGCAAAGTTGCTATGTTTATTATTTGAGATGAATTGGAGCCGTAAGAAAAAAAAAAAGGTTACAATGGTGGACATATCCTTAAAATCATAAATCACAACAGGTAAATAACAGTTCTCAGGACTCAACGCCTATTGGCAGGAAAGTAATGAGTTTTATAGATTACATTTGTCATATGGTTGGTCCTAAATACCGCAGCACAAAAATTCCCATTTCTTGGTGAGACAAACGATCACTCACAGTATCTTTTGTCATGAGTTCCCAAAATAAAAACACAAAAAAGTTACATCAAATAAAAAAATGCCACAAATGACTACTCTGGTTAAATTTGAATACAACATTTTTCATATAAATAAATACATAAAATAATCTTGCCTTTATATTGGGTTAGTACACGCACAACAGATTAATCTTAAATTAGCAAATTGTCCAGTAGACTCTTTGTGTATAATAATCAAACAAGTGTCCAACATATTCATTTTACAGAAGTAAAAACTTAAATTTTTTTAATTACTATTTAAAAATAAAAAAAACTCAATAGTCTCTTACATTATATCTTATATTTTGCCCATTTCCCTTTCTCTAATTATTTTGACCAAAATTGGTCATTTGACTGTAAGTTTAGGAGAAAAACATTTGGGACAAAAGCAGGGGCGTAGTTAATGGGGGTGCAGAAATACCAGTCGCACACTGGATCTGGTGCCTGAGGGTCCCAAAGGCCTCTTTTCCTCATGAGAAGGAGTCACATAAGAAGACACCAGTTTTATAAATAAACATTATAGGTTGGGGGGGCCTATGGCAGATTTTGTGCTGAAGCACAGGAGTTTCAAGTTACACCTCTTAGATAATAGACATGGGCTAGGTTTATCTTTTTTGCTGTTAACATGTTAATCTTCTTTACATTGATGAGGAAGTGTATTTTTAATACAGAATGTCTATTGTCAATAAGTAGAGAATAGCAAAACTTTGAAATCTAGCTTTGCTGTTTTTTGAAAATCCTGCAGTCTGGATAGTTGTGTAGGAAAAAATAGTCCAGCAAATGCCAATAATGGATAAGGTTTTCAATGTTTTTCCCCCCTTATTTGTTATGTATATAGTCATATTACAGTGAAGGAAATAAGTATTTGATCCCTTGCTGATTTTGTAAGTTTGCCCACTGTCAAAGACATGAACAGTCTAGAATTTTTAGGCTAGGTTAATTTTACCAGTGAGAGATAGATTATATAGAAAAAAAAACAGAAAATCACATTGTCAAAATTATATATATTTATTTGCATTGTGCACAGAGAAATAAGTATTTGATCCCCTACCAACCATTAAGAGTTCAGCCTCCTCCAGACCAGTTACACGCTCCAAATCAACTTGGTACCTGCATTAAAGACAGCTGTCTTACATGGTCACCTGTATAAAAGACTCTTGTCCACAGACTCAATTAATCAGTCTGACTCTAACCTCTACAACATGGGCAAGACCAAAGAGCTTTCTAAGGATATCAGGGACAAGATCATAGACCTGCACAAGGCTGGAATGGGCTACAAAACCATAAGTAAGACGCTGGGTGAGAAGTAGACAACTGTTGCAATAGTAAGAAAATGGAAGACATACAAAATGACTGTCAATCGACATCGATCTGGGGCTCCATGCAAAATCTCACCTCGTGGGGTATCCTTGATCCTGAGGAAGGTGAGAGCTCAGTCGAAAACTACACGGGGGGAAATTGTTAATGATCTCAAGGCAGCTGAGACCACAGTCACCAAGAAAACCATTGGTAACACATTACGCCGTAATGGATTAAAATCCTGCAGTGCCCGCAAGGTCCCCCTGCTCAAGAAGGCACATGTACAGGCCCATCTGAAGTTAAAAAAGGAACATCTGGATGATTCTGAGAGTGATTGGGAGAAGGTGCTGTGGTCAGAGGAGACTAAAATTGAGCTCTTTGGCATTAATTCAACTCGCCGTGTTTGGAGGAAGAGAAATGCCTATGACCCAAAGAACACCGTCCCCACTGTCAAGCATGGAGGTGGAAACATTATGTTTTGTGGGTGTTTCTCTGCTAAGGGCACAGGACTACTTCACCGCATCAATGGGAGAATGGATGGAGCTATGTACCGTCAAATCCTGAGTGACAACCTCCTTCCCTCCACCAGGACATTAAAAATGGCTCATGGCTGGGTCTTCCAGCACGACAATGACCCGAAACATACAGCCAAGGCAACAAAGGAGTGGCTCAAAAAGAAGCACATTAATGTCATGGAGTGGCCTAGCCAGTCTCTAGACCTTAATCCCATCGAAAACTTATGGAGGGAGCTGAAGATCCGAGTTGCCAAGCGACAGCCTCGAAATCTTAATGATTTACAGATGATCTGCAAAGAGGAGTGGGCCAAAATTCCACCTAACATGTGTGCAAACCTCATCATCAACTACAAAAAAATGTCTGACTGCTGTGCTTGCCAACAAGGGTTTTGCCACCAAGTATTAAGTCTTGTTTGCCAAAGGGATCAAATACTTATTTCTCTGTGCACAATGCAAATGCATATATATAATTTTGACAATGTGATTTTCTGTTTTTCTTTTTATATAATCTATCTCTCACTGGTAAAATTAACCTAGCCTAAAAATTCTAGACTGTTCATGTCTTTGACAGTG
Source organism: Rhinoderma darwinii (assembly GCF_050947455.1). NCBI lineage: Eukaryota > Metazoa > Chordata > Amphibia > Anura > Rhinodermatidae > Rhinoderma > Rhinoderma darwinii. Next base: position 418,312,976 of record NC_134687.1, read on the forward strand.
GGCAAACTTACAAAATCAGCAAGGGATCAAATACTTATTTCCTTCACTGTATATATGACCTACGCCCCCAATATTTTAATTTCTCACAACCCTTTCTTACTGAGTCTAACTAACACTTGCAGGGCCGCCATCAGGAATTTCAGGGCCCCCTACAGCTAAATTTTCTGGGCCCCCCTACCGTGGCACCGCCTGTTAACGGTACTCTGTCCAGCACCATATCATGGTACCCAGGGCCGCCATCAGCGGGGGTATTATGGGTACTGATGTGAGAGGCCCGGCCAAACCTAATTGAAAGGGGGGCCCGGCAACTGCCGCGACTTGCCTTTGGTAGAAAAGAAAAACAAACCCCTGCAATGGGGCTTGTTTTTTTCACCAAAAGAATGTCGTGAGCTGCGAGCCCCCCTTTCAATTAGGTTTGGCCGGGCCTCTCACATCAGTACCCATAATACCCCCCCTGATGGCGGCCCTGGGTAGCATGGGGGCCGTCAAACACTGCCGCCCGTGCGACAGATCGCGCGCACCCGCAAACTCCCGCGCATGCCC